>NC_046002.1:4942175-5191246 GCF_010909765.2 Amblyraja radiata | reverse complement strand
GATAGGGCTCTTAAAAATAGCGGAGTCAGGGGATATGGGGAGAAGGCAGGAAGGGGATACAGATTGGGGATGATCAGCCATGATCACATTGAATGGCGGTGCTGGCTCGAAGGGCCGCATGGCCTACTCCTGCACCTATTGTCTATTGTCTCCGACTACATTCTATCTCTGTCCCGCCCCCCTCCCCTGACATCAGTCTGAAGAAGGGTCTCGACCCGAGACATCGCCCATTCCTTCTCTCCAGTGATGCTGCCTGTCCCACTGAGTTACTCCAGTATTTTGTGTCTCTCCGCAGTCCCTTGTCTCCTCAGAGTTTTCAATGAGCTGGACATAAGACACTGGTCAATCGAGCGTTGGAACCGTTTGACTGAAGTGGATCTATAGTTACCGAGAAGGATCATCAACTGTTCAACCGATATCACCTCAGTCTTCGGTGGTATCTTGACCTGCAGGGAAAAAAAAGGAAATATCCAGGGATTGTTCTGAAGCAATATGGTCACTGATTGTTACATCTTTTTTTAAATTCTTTTTGAAGTTAGCACTCAAATTTCCATTTCAACAGCACCTTTCACCAAAGATCCTATAGCGGAGCAAGATAGACCACTCCTAAATGCAATGGGCTGACGTGTAGTACGCAACGGAGCGGAACGTGGGCCCTTTTTTCATCCATTTCAGTAACCCGACCCGACCCGACCCGACTCGCAGTGTAATCAACATTGCGGGGGAACAGTAAATTAAAAATCTGAAAATGGGGAGAAGATTTTTACCAAATAACTTTTTTTACAAGGATGTTTCCGTAACCGGTTTCCGTCTCCGCACTATTATCCTACGGGATCTTTGGTGCAGAGACAGAAGCCGGTTACGGAAATGGGGCCTTAAACTACCCATGAATCTGCCCATGACTGTACTACCTCTTTTTCGTCGAGTGGACTATCTTGCTCGCTGTAGGATCTTTGCTTCTGAGTGGTGCTATGTCGCACCCACCGGGCGGGCGCTAGGACCCGGCGTGCCATCCCCTCCCTTCGCTCCTATTTGCTGATGTCTGCGCCGACCAGCGGTCCCTGTACGCTAGCCCTCTCCTACACGCACTGACGACAATTTTACATTTACACCAAGCCAATTAACCTACAAACCTGCACGTCTTTGGAGGAAACCCAAGATCTCGGAGAATTTAAATTCTGAAAATGAGGAGAAGATTTTTACCAAATAACTTCGAGGATGTTTCCGTAACCGGCTTCCGTCTCCGCACTAGTATCTTTGTTCCGCTACGGGATCTTTGGTGCGGGGACGGAAGCCGGTTACGGAAATGGGACCGAAAATCACCCATGAATCTGCCCATGACCGTACTACGTCTTTTTCGTCGAGTGGTCTATCTTGATCGCTGTAGGATCTTTGCCTTTCACGGAGTGAAATGAAGCAAGGTCCCAAAGCATTCAAGGACAACATCTGATACTTAGCCACTTTGGGAGGTGCTGAGGAGGGTAACCCAGCTCTTGGCCAGAGAGGGAAGGTCTTAAAAGAAGAGAGAAGGCGTGATGTGTGGGCACCGTGTTACAGGAAAGATGTCGTCAAGCTGGAAAGGGTGCGGAGAAGATTTACGAGGATGTTGCCAGGATTCTGAGCTATCGGGAGAGGTTGGGTCTCTATTGCTTGGAGTGCAGGAGGATGAGGGGTGATCTTATAGAGGGGTGATCTTATAGAGGTGTACAAAATCATGAGAGGAATAGATCGGGGTAGACGTACAGAGTCTCTTGCCCAGCCTAGGTGAACTGTGGACCAGAGGTTGAGCAGGCTGGGACTCCTCTATTCCTTGGAGTGCAGGAGGATGAGGGGTGATCTTATAGAGGTGGAAAAGATCACGAGGGGAATAGATAGAGTGAAAGCATTTTGCCCAGAGTAGAGGAATCGAGAACCAGATGACATAGGTTCAAGGTGAAGGGAAAAAGATTTAATAGGAATCTGAGGGATAACTTTTTCCACACAGGTGTATGGAACGAGCTGCCGGAGGAGGTAGTTGAGGCTGGGACTATCCGAACATTTGAGAAACAGCTAGACAGGTACATGGATAGGACATGTTTGGAGGGATATGGACCAAGCGTGGGCAGGTGGGACTAGTGTAGCTGGGGCATGTTGGCCGGTGTGGGCAAATTGGGCCGAAGGGCCTGTTTCCGCGCTGTATCACACTATGACTATAACTCAGGGGATGAAACCGCTGCAAGTCTACCTTCCATCTCAGGAACAAGATGTTCATGATGGCGATCAAGGGGCAGGGCCCGTTTTCACTCTGGGTGATGACGGGAGTCTTCTCGCCCTTCCAGCTGATCCACTTGACGTAATAGAAGGTGTTGCTGGGGTCACCCCGGTAGACCTCGGGCTTCGGCGCGGCCCCCTGCGCGCCGTCTTGCTCCGTCTCGCTGCAGCCCCCCAGCGACGGGGCGGAGACCCGGTCGGAGTCCGCGCTCTCGGCCAGGGGGCCCTCGGCCTCCGCCAGATCGTCCCCCATCTCCTCCTCGTCCGGGGAGCCCAGCGAGGGAGTCAGGCTGGCCACGTCTCCGTCGGACTCCGCCAGGGCCAAGACGCAGGGCAGCGGCTCCTTGCCGCTGTCCGGCTCCTGGGAGTCGGTCCCCGTCATCTTCCCGGCCCCCTCCAGACCGTCCGAGCAACCTTCCATCCGGCCGGAATCACCGGAGTCGGACGGCTTGGCGCTGACCGATGCGGCGGCTGGTCGTGTGTCCAGACCTATACTGTCGCCCTTTTCAAACGCAGCGTTGTCCATGGCCAGAGACTCCAACCTCAACTGGCCTCTCTCTCTCAAGGAAACCGTCACGGTAAACCACTGGATCCCTTGTCCTTCGAGATACTGATAACAATCCCCTCAATCGATTTCTTTAATCTTCAACCATCGCACACAGTTTGAACGTGCAGTGTTTTTTTCGTTCCGAGTTTCGGACAGTCCCGACAATTTGTCTTGCTATCTCCAACAGAGGTATTTGGACGTGCCAGGAGCAGCAAAATGGGATTAGGGTGGGTATCTCTTTTTGCAGACTGCAAATATCCGTTATATGGAGCCACTTCAGTCAGAAACGTCTCTGGGCAAGGAGGAAGTTTAGTCTTTGTCGTTGCTCAACATATCCCACAGAAGCAAAAGCAAGGCGTAGTCCTGGTCTCTTGCTGGCCTACCAACGTTGCCCTGGGCTCCAACTGTTTTGTTCACAGACACCACCGTCTGTAACTTGGATCAGCTCAGGGGTGTTTCTATCTGGAGGCTTCTCACGCCCCCACGCGCAGTGTTCCAAGGCTCCGGCTTGAAGCTAGGTAGGAAGCCCCTTCCGAGGTATCGGGACAAAGACTTCCCTGGCCTTGCTTTGCCCTCCCTTGGAGGGAGGAGGTACAAAACCTAGTGCCAAAACCTAACCCCTGTTCCCCACCGCTTGGGTCCTCTAGCCCCTCCACTTTTGACCCCCGCGCCTGGACCCTTTGAGTTGTTGACACCCTCCCGCGACCTTTCGACCCGTGGCGTTGACCGGGTGCCGTTCCTCAACCTTTGACCCCAGACCCCTTTGACCTGATGGACACCTCGACCTTTGACATCCGTCACCTCCCCGCTTCCCGGGTTGGGGGTTCAAAGGTCGTCTCCTTCCACCTTCGACCGCTGCACCCAGACCCTTTGGGCGGACAGAGGAAGATATTGGTCATGGGGGGGGGGGGGGGGGAGAGGGAGGGGGGTTATTTTAGAGGCGGCGTTTTGCTCAGGAGGAATTGAGGTTGGGGTGGGGAGGTTATTGAGGGTGTGGGACGTTATTGAGGGAAGGAGGGTTATTAATGAGGGGCAAGCGGGGATGTCAGGGAGGTATTGAGGGACAAGGGGGTTACGGAGGAGGGAGGGAGTTGATTTGAGGGATTAGCTGATGGAGGAAGGAGCTTATTTAATGAAGGAAGGAGGTTATTTGATGGAAGAAGAGGGTTATTTAATGAAGGGAGGGGGTTATTTGATGAAGAGAGTTATTTGATGGAGGGAAGGAGGTTATTTGATGAAGGGAGGGGGGTATTTGATGGAAGAAGAGGGTTATTTAATGAAGGGAGGGGGTTATTTGATGAAGAGGGTTATTTGATGGAAGAAGAGAGTTATTTGATGGAGGGAGGAGGTTATTTGATGAAGGGAAGAGGTTATTTGATGGAGGAAGGAGGGTTATTTGATGGAAGGAGGTTATTTGATGGAAGAAGAGGGTTATTTAATGAAGGAAGGAGGTTATTTGATGGAGGAAGGAGGTTATTTGCTGGCCGCCGCGCGTTTCTTGCTGCCGGCCGCGGGTCTTTGCTGCCGGGCCGGGTGTTCTTTGCTGCCGGCCTGCGGGTCTTTGCTGCCGGGGCCGGGGGTTCTTGTGCTGCGGCCGGGGGTTCTTTCCTGCCGGCAGGCGGTTCTTGGCTGCCGGGCCGGCGGGTCTTTGCTGGCCGCCGCGGTTCTTTCCTGCCGGCCGGCGGTTCTTTGGCTGCCGGGCCGGCGGGTCTGTGCTGGCGGGCGGCGGTTCCTTTGCTGCCGGCCTGGGGTTCTTTGCTGCCGGGCCGCGGTTCTTTGCTGCCGGCCGGGGGGTTCTTGCTGGCCGCCGGCGGGGTCTTTGCTGCCGCGCGTTTTGCTGCCCGGCGTTCTTTGCTGGCCGCCGGCGGGTTCTTTGCTGCCGGGCCGCGGTTCTTTGCTGCCGGGCGGCGGTTCTTTGCTGCCGGCCGGCGGTTCTTTGCTGCCGCGGGTTCTTTGCTGCCGGCCTGGGGTTCTTTGCTGCCGGCCGGGGTTCTTTGCTGCCGGCCGCGGGTTCTTTCGGCGCGTGGGTGGCTTCTTGCGGGGCCGCCGTGGGTTCTTTTGCTGGCCGCCTCGGTTCTTTGCTGCGCGGCGGTTCTTTGCTGGCGGCGTGGGCTTCTTGCGGGGCCGCCGCGGGTTCTTTGCTGGCGGCCCGGCGGGTCTTTGCTCTTTCTGCCGGGCCGCGGTTCTTTGCTGCCGGGCGGCTGTTTTTGCTGGCGGGAGGCGGTTTCTTAATGCGGCCTAGGTTTCGTCTGAAGGGAGGAGTTATTTGATGGAGGGAGGAGGTTATTTGATGGAGGAGTGGGCTTATTGAGGGGAAGAGGAGATTATGGAGGCGGAGGGGAATTATTGAGGAGAGGGTCCCCCAAATTGTTATTTTTGATGCAGAAAACCCCTCAGGGAGATAAATATCTGCCTCCCTCCTTGAGGAGACCCCCCCCCCCCAACACACACCCCCCTCTCTTCAACCCGCCCCCCCCCCCCACACTAACCTCTGCGTTACTTTGTCCCCCCTCACCCTCACCTGCTGACGTCACCCCCCTCCTCCCCACCACAATAACATGACATCGGAAAAAAAAAAAAATCGGCTCTCCCCCCCCCGCTCCCGGCCCCACGCCCGCTGCCACTCGACGAGACGAGCAGATTCTGAGGTAACTCCCGGCGCTTGCAGCTCCCCTAACCGCGAAGAAAGTGACTTTTGTGGGAGGAGGGCGGCGGCGGCGGCGGCGGTGGACGGCCGGAAGTGAAGGGCGACGGAGCCGGCGGCCGGAAGTGTCAAACTTCCTCCCGCCCCCCCCCCTCCTCCCTCTGCCCCGCAGCGCAAACGGGTGGGAGGTCCTCCCAGCACCGCGCCCCCAGCTGGTCGGAGGACCTCGGCTCAGCTTCACCTGGTCAAGATCAAAGGGTCCAAGATACCTTGGATCAAGATTGACTTCACCAGCATCATAGAAACAGAAACATAGACAATAGGTGGTACACAAAATTGCTGGGGAAACTCAGCGGGTGCAGCAGCATCTATGGAGCGAAGGAAATAGGCGACGTTTCGGACCGAAACCCTTCTTCAGACATAGAAAATAGGTGCAGGAAGTAGAGGCCATTCGGCCCTTCGAGCCTGCACCGCCATTCAATATGATCATCCAACTCAGTATCCCATCCCTGCCTTCTCTCCATACCCCCTGATCCCTTTAGCCACAAGGACCACATCTAACTCCCTCTTAAATATAGCCAATGAACTGTGGCCTCAACTAGATAGATAGATAGATATAATTTATTACCACACAACCAGGGTCGGTGGAAATTTGGGTTGTCAGCAGCAGTACAATAATAAAGAACACACAATAAAACTGTAACACAAACATCCACCACAGCATTCATCACTGTGGTAGAAGGCACAAAGATTTGGCCAGTCCTCCTCCATTTCCCCCCCGTGTACAGGACCAGAGTCCAGAGTCAGTCCAGGATCGGCTCTTCCTCACCGGAGACCGCGGCTTTAAGATGGTGTAGGCATCAGATTCCTGCATTAATTAAATGTCTTAAATGATTCAGATGTTTCAATTCCTGCTGTATCTGCATGTTTAAGGAATAAGTGGTTGCTAGTTTGCTGAAAGAATGTCGCTGTCATTTGTTCTGTGGCAGAGAATTCCACAGATTCACCACTCTCTGTGTGGGAAAAAAAAATGTTTTTCTCATCTCGGTCCTAAAAGACTTCCCTCTTATCCTTAAACTGTGTGACCCCTAGTTCTGGACTTCCCCAACATCGGGAACAATCTTCCTGCATCTAGCCTGTCCAACCCCTTAAGAATTGTGTAAGTTTCTATAAGATCCCCCCTCAATCTTCTAAATTCTAGCGAGTACAAGCCTAGTCTATCCAGTCTTTATTCAAATGATAGTCCTGCCATCCCAGGAATCAGCCTGGTGAACCTTCTTTGTACTCCCTCTACGGCAAGAATGTCTGTCCTTCCACAGATTAGGAGACCAAAACTGTACGCAATACTCCAGGTGTGGTCTCACCAAGACCCTGTACAACTGCAGTAGGACCTCCCTGCCCTTATACTCAAATCTTTTTGCTATGAATGCTAACATACCATTTGCTTTCTTCACTGCCTGCTGCACCTGCATTCCTACTTTCGGGGTCAAGGAAAGAGCGTTCACGTCGCGGCCCTGTTTCAAACAATCTTTCCACCACCACGCACAAGACGCACAAGAAGCGCAAGACAGACACCATTGTGCAGATGCCGAGAAGTGTGTTCAGCTCTGGCTGAACAACTTCTAATCTTGTGTGTGGACTCAATAAGAAGAAGAATTCCTACTTTCAATGACTGGTGTACCATGACACCCAGGTCTCGTTGCATCTCCCCTTTTCCTAATCGGCCACCATTCAGATAATAAATCGTCAAGATTTGGTCAAGTCACCAGCATCTCAAGTCAAGTCAAGTGTATTCGTCACATACACATACGAGATGTGCAGTGAAATGAAAAGCAGCAATGCTCGCGGACTTTGTGCAAAAATATCTCACTGACCTCCTCTCCCCCTACCAACCCTCACGGTCCCTCAGATCCACATCAGCCGGTCTCCTCTCCATCCACAAGTCCAACCTCCGCAGTTTTGGGGACAGAGCCTTCTCCAGGGCAGCTCCCAGGCTCTGGAACTCCCTCCCCCAACTGATCCGCAATTCCGTGTCCCTCACCATCTTCCAGTCCCGCCTCAAGACCCATCTCTTCACCTCTGCCTATCCTTAGCCCCACGTCCCCGTCCCTTTTCATCTGTGCATTAATTGCCTCATACTGTGTTTTGTATTGAATTCTGTCTTTACTTTGTGTACTAGTCATGTCTCTACTATTTATTTCATTCCCCTTACATGTTTTTCCTCTACATGCTCAATTTTTGTAAGGTGTCCTTGAGACTCTTGAAAGGCGCCCATAAATAAAATTTATTATTATTATTATTAAAAAGACAAACAAACAAACAACCAAACAGAATCACATATTCTTTACATATTAAATATTGTGGGCGGAGGGAAAAAAACTGATTTAAAAAAAAAAAAGCAGTAGATACAGTAACAGTTAGTCCCTGGTCAGATAGGAGTTTACAGTCCTAATGGCCTCTGGGAAGAAACTCCTTCTCAACCTCTCTGTTCTCACAGATTCAGATTCAGATTCAGATTCAACTTTAATTGTCATTGTCAGTGTACAGTACAGAGACAACGAAATGCAGTTAGCATCTCCCTGGAAGAGCGACATAGAATATGATTTCAATAAATAAAACTATTTACATGTATACAGACATTGTGTTTTTCCTGTGGGAGGAGTGTCCCGGGGAGGGGGGTGATTGGCAGTCACCGAGGTACATTGTTGAGTAGTGTGACAGCCGCAGGGAAGAAGCTGTTCCTGGACCTGCTGGTCCGGCAACGGAGAGACCTGTAGCGCCTCCCGGATGGTAGGAGGGTAAACAGTCCATGGTTGGGGTGAGAGCAGTCCTTGGCGATGCTGAGCGCCCTCCGCAGACAACGCTTGCTTTGGACAGACTCAATGGAGGGGAGCGAGGAACCGGTGATGCGTTGGGCAATTTTCATACCACCATCTGCAATGCCTTCCGGTCGGAGACAGAGCAGTTGCCAGACCATACAGCATGGCAACGGAGGCGTTTGCCTGACCGTAGCAGCTGGAACAATCCATTGCAGGGGTGGAAAGGGTCTTCCATGATTTTATTGGCTCTGGAGTTGCACCTCCTGATGTATAGTTCCTGCAGGGGGGCGAGTGAAGTTCCCATAGTGCATTCGGCCCGAACGCACTACTCTGCAGAGCCTTCTTGTCCTGGGCAGAGCAATTCCCAAACCAGATTGTAATATTTCCAGACAATTCTTTCTTCAACAAGAGTGCATTTGCACCAAGGCAAATTCCTTGTGTGTGAATACTGGGCCAATAAACTTACTTACTTACTTACTTACTTACTTATTGTATGGCTATATACAAAAAACAAATTTCAGACATCGGTCTGACAATAAGGTGCCATTGTATCGTATCGTATTGTTGTGTATCCCAGATGGAACAATGAAATTCTTAAGTCCCTGTCCCACTTTTCACGAGTTTTTACGAACTCTCCCGAGTTTTCCCCTTGATTCGAACTCGGAGAATTACGGTAATAGCCGTTCGTAGGTACTCAGGGCTATTTTTTTAACTCGTGGACATTTTTCAACATGTCCTGACTAATGGGCCAGTCATAGAAACATAGAAAATTGGTGCAGGAGGAGGCCATTCTGCCCTTCGAGCCAGCACCGCCATTCATTGTGATCATGGCTGATCGTCCCCAATTAATAACCCGTGCCTACCTTCTCCCCATACCCCTAGAGCTCTATCTGACTCTCTCTAAAATCCATCCAGTGACTTGGCCTCCACTGCCCTCTGTGGCAGGGAATTCCACAAATTCACAACTCTCTGGGTGAAAAGGTTTTTTCTCACCTCAGTCTTAAATGGCCTCCCCTTTATTCTAAGAATATGTGTCCCACTGTCTGAGGTAATTCAAGAGCTCTCCCGAGTTTAAAAAAAAATCAGACTCGTGGTAAGAACGTAGAATGTACGTAGCGGGTACGTCGGAGCTCGGGACGTCTCTTGGCGGCTCGCAACGCTAACGGCAGGAACTCGGGAAACGCGGTAAGCTCGTGAAGATTTTTCAACATGTTGAAAAATGTTCACGAGAGCCCCAAGTCCCTAAGAGCGGCCATTACCGTAATTCTCTGAGTTCGAATCAGGGGAAACTCGGGAGGACTGTTGAATTAGCTCGTAGAGTAGGACAGGCCCTTTACCTGATGCCCCGGAAGTTCCTACGGCTGGCATTACGAGCCGCTACGAAACATCGACGGGCTCCTAAGGGCTCGCTACCGATATTCCCCGACATTCCCCGAGTTCGAATCAAGGGGAAAACACGGGAGAGTTCGTGAGTGACATTGTATAGTGGGACAGGGCCTTTACTGCAGAGGCAAAACAGAATATGTAAACATAGTACACTGTAAATAATATGATAGACGAGAGGAAAAAAATACAGCGTGTATATATACACATACCCACAAGTACACACACATGTATATATATTTATATATTTATCTCCACACACATATACATATAGAAACATTGAAAATAGGTGCAGGAGTAGGCTATTCGGCCCTTCGAGCCTGCACCGCCATTCAATATGATCATGGCTGATCATCCAACTCAGTATCCTGTACCTGCCTTCTCTCCATACCCCCTGATCCCTTTAGCCACAAGGGCAACATCTAACTCCCTCTTAAATATAGCCAATGAACTGGCCTCAACTACCTTCTGTGGCAGAGAATTCCACAGATTCACCACTCTCTGTGTGAAAAATGTTTTCCTCATCTCGGTCCTAAATGATTTCCCCCTTATCCTTAAACTGTGACCCCTTGTTCTGGACTTCCCCAACATCGGGAACAATCTTCCTGCATCTAGCCTGTCCAACCCCTTAAGAATTTTGTAAGTTTCTATAAGATCCCCCCTCAATCTAATATATATTCAAAAAACAAACAATAGTAGTGTTTGTTCCCGGGATGGCGGGACTATCATATGTTGATAGAATGGAGCGACTGGGCTTGTATACTATGGAATTTAGAAGGATGAGAGGGTATCTTACTGAAACATATTCAGGGTTTGGATACGCTAGAGGCAGGAAGGAAGCGATTGTGCGGCTGGCCTTGCCGAGACAGCGTGAAATGTATGGGGGTTGCTACGAGATCCAGCAGAGACTCGATGGACCGAAGGGCTTATTTCTCTGCTGCAAGAAATTCTGCACACGGATTTGAGAAGGTGAAGTGATTTGCTTTTGTTGACAGAATTAAACTTTACCATCATGCTGATGTTTATTGTGGTAGCACCTATTTTTAGGTGTGGGTTAAAGGGAATGTTGACAAACTGGTTCAGAGAAAAATGTTGGTATTTGTTGCAGGTTAAAAAAAGGGACACTGAATGGCGGTGGAGTGGCTCAGAAGTTCAGATAGCATCTCTGCAGAACATGGATAGTTGGGACTGAAGTTCGGGGCAGCGGGAGAGGGAGTGTGGGGTCCGGGGCAGCGAGGAGAGGGAGTGTGGGGTCCGGGACAGCGAGGAGAGGGAGTGTGGGGCCAGGGGAGAGGGGCATAGGAGGGGGGGAGACATTGTAGTGAGGGGGCAGGCGAGGGAGTGCCGGGGGGGATAAGGCCTAGTGTGTGTGAAGTTGCGGGGAGGTTTACAATGTTTCTTATTTACAATGTTTCTTATTTAATGTCCCTTGTCTAGTCTGAAATAAAGTTCATTATTGGATCAGAAGAAATATAATTGTGTGTGTTATATGATTATATACATTTATATAATTTTCATGTATGTGTGTTTATAAACATCTTATTCTTTAATGTTGGGACGACAGATGGCACAATGGGCTAAGTGTTCGGCTGGCGACCGGAAGGTGGCCGGTTCGAATCCCGCTTGGAGTGCATACTGTCGTTGTGTCCTTGGGCAAGACACTTCACCCACCTTTGCCTGTGTGTGAATGTGTGTGAATGTGTGTGAGTGATTGGTGGTGGTCGGAGGGGCCGTAGGCGCAGATTGGCAGCCACGCTTCCGTCAGTCTGCCCCAGGGCAGCTGTGGCTACAGAAGTAGCTTACCACCACCGAGTGTGACTGAGGAGTGAATGAATAATGCAATGTAAAGCGCCTTGAGTATTAGAAAGGCGCTATATAAATCCCATCCATTATTTAACAAGAATTAACAGAATTATGAACTAACAGAATTATGAATCTAACCTTATATCACACACAAATAGTTCCCCCGCAATGTCAATTACCCTGCGAGTCGGGTCGGTTTCGGTTACTACAAAATCAACTCAAACACTGCTTGTGAGCCATTTAAAAAGAAATGATTTAAAAAACATTAAAAAAGACAATTACCAGAGTCAAATTTTATTGTTGACAAGAAGTATGAACTGACAGATTTATGAATCTAACCCACACAAACTGTTGCCCCGCAACATTGATTACACTGCGAGTCGGGTCGGGTCAGGTAGGCTCAGGTTACTAAAATGGGCGGGGAAAAATGCCCAGGATCCCCTCCATAGCGTACTACACGTCAGCCCATTGTATTTCGCAGGAGTAGCCTATCTTGCTCCGATCTTTGGTTGGGACCCTACAATCAGTCTGAAGAAGAGTCACAACCTGAAATGTCACCTATCCATGTTCTTTAAGGTCGAGGCAGGAACGAGCTACTGATTGGGGATGATCAGCCATGATCACATTGAATGGCGGTGCTGGCTCGAAGGGCCGAAATGGCCTACTCCTGCACCTATTGTCATTCAGGTCGAGGCTATGGGGAGAAGGCAGGAACAGGGTACTGATTGGGTCTTTTCTCACCTAAGTCTTAAATGGCCTCCCCTTTTTTCTAAGACTGTGGTCCCTGGCTCTGGGCTCACCCAACATTGGGAACATTTTTCATGCATCTAGCTTGTCCAGTCTTTTTATAATCTTTTATGTTTCTATAAGGTCCTTCCCCTCATCCTTCTAAACTCCAGTGAATACAAGCCTAGTCTTTTCAATCTTTCCTCATTTGACAGTCCCGCCATCCCAGGGATCAATCTTGTGAACCTACGCTGCACTGCCTCAATCACAAGGATGTCCTTCCTCAAATTAGGAGACCAAAACTGTACACAATAGTCCAGATGTGGTCTTACCAGAGCCCTATACAACTGTAAAAGACGGTTCAGTTGCCTGATAACAGCTGGGAAGAAACTGTCCCTGAATCTGGAGGTGTGCATTTTCACACTTCTGCAGGAAGGAACTGCAGATGCTGGTTTAAACCAAGGTAGACACAAAAAGCTGGAGTAACTCAACGGGTCAGACAGCATCTGTGGAGAAAAGGAATAGGTGACGTTTTTGGTCGAGACCCTTCTTCAGACTCAATAGGTGACGTTTCACGTAGAGACCCTTCTGCCGTCTGAAGAAGGGGTCCGACCCGCTGACTTACTCCAGTTTTTTGTGTCTATCTTCGGTCCACACTTCCGTATCTCTTGCTCCTCATATTCACTGCTTCGTTATATCAGTCCTCTGTGGTGTGGAAAGTAGTCACCATTTCCTCTATTACACAACAAAGTCTAAAGTTCAAAGAATCTTTCATTGACTGTAGAGTGTTGTGGGGAGACCCCCTGGAGGTGGTTGAGGAAATGTAGTTACCAGAATGTGAACATTTTATTTTTAAGTGATAATAAAGCTGTCCTGAACTACTAGCCACCTCATTGGTGACCCTAGGGCTACTCTTGATCGGACTTTGCTGGCTTTACCTTGCACTAAACGTAATTCAATTATTCCAGATTCAAGAGATTCAAGATTCAAGAGTCCCAGATAGGACAATGAAATTCTTGCTTTGCTTCAGCACAACAGAATATTGTAGGCATAAATAAATACAGAACAGATCAGTGTGTCCATATACCATTGAATATAAATACACACATAAATAAGCATATAAAGTTCAAATTTTTGTTTGAGTTGAGTTTAATAATAATAATAAAAATAATGGATGGGATTTATATAGCGCCTTTCTAATACTCAAGGCGCTTTACATCGCATTATTCATTCACTCCTCAGTCACACTCGGTGGTGGTAAGCTACTTCTGTAGCCACAGCTGCCCAGGGGCAGACTGACGGAAGCGTGGCTGCCAATCTGCGCCTACGGCCCCTCCGACCACCACCACTCACTCACACACATTCACACACATTCACACACAGGCAAAGGTGGGTGAAGTGTCTTGCCCAAGGACACAACGACAGTATGCACTCCAAGCGGGATTCGAACCGGCCACCTTCCGGTCGCCAGCCGAACACTTAGCCCATTGTGCCATCTGTCGTCCCGATAGTCTGATGGCTGTGGGAAAGAAGCTGTTCCTGAACCTGGATGTTGCAGATTTCAGGCTCCTGTACCTTCTACCTGATGGCAGCGGAGAAATGAGTGAGTGGCCAGGATGGTGTAGGTCCTTGATGATGCTGCCAGCCTTTTTGAGGCAGCGACTGTGGTAGATCCCCTCGATGGTGGGGAGGTCAGAGCCGATGATGGACTGGGCAGTGTTTACAACGTATCGTTATCATGCATCTCGTATTTCTCTTGGGCAGCTTACCGCCCAGTGGTACGAATATTGATTTCTCTCACTTCGGGTAGCCCCGGCATTGATAGAATCTGCTCTTAAAAGAATCCAGCAATTTTTTTAAGGAATGCATTGTTTTAAACTGTTCTACACGGCCATCGTAGAGTCTGTCCTTACTTCTCCATCATGGTCTGGTTTGGCTCGGCCACCAAGCGCGACACCTGGAGGCTGCAGCGAATCGTCCGATCAGCTGAGAAGGTTATTGGCTGCAACCTTCCCTCCATTGATGAACTGTACACTGCAAGGGCCAGGAAGCGAGTGGGCAAGATCATCTCTGACCCCTCTCACCCTGGCCACAAACTCTTTGAATCACTTCCCTCTGGAAGGCGACTCCGGACTGTCAAAGCTGCCACAACCAGACATAAAAGCAGTTTTTATCCACGAGTAGTTGCTCTACTCAACAGCCCCAAAAATCTGTAGCCTCCCTTTGATCTGGTATTTTGTTGGTTCACATGCTTGATCAATGGTGTTTTATCATTAATGTTTTATTATACATGAATGGAGAATCAAGGGACAGACGTTTAGGGGTAACATGAGGGGGAACTTCTTTACTCAGAGAGTGGTAGCTGTGTGGAATGAGCTTCCAGTGGAAGTGGTGGAGGCAGGTTCGATTTTATAATTTAAAAATAAATTGGATAGGTGTATGGACGGGAAAGGAATGGAGGGTTATGGTCTGAGTGCAGGTAGATGGGACTAGGGGAGAGTAAGTGTTTGGCACGGACTAGAAGGGCCGAGATGGCCTGTTTCCGTGCTGTAATTATTATATGGTTATATATGGCTATTATTATTGTTTAGTGTTTTCTGAGTCATTCGTAACTGTCACTGTATGTCATGTTGTTACTATTGGGACACAGCTACCAGCCTTGGAGGGCATCTACCACACACGGTGCCTCAGGAAGGCCGTCAGCATCCATAAAGTCTCCTCACACCCTTGTAATGGACTGTTCGAACTACTTCCCTCCGGCAGACGTTACAAGGCCTTCTACGCCCGAGCCTTCAGACTCAGGAACGGCTTCATTCCCAGAGCTATAGCGGCTCTGAACCGGCCCTGCCGAGTGCCCCCCACCCCCACGGACTGTCTCCCTCGGATGGTCACGTCACACAGACACATCTGCACTTTAGTCTGTTGAACTGTTTTTGACTGTTTTACTCAAGAAGGAACTGCAGATGCTGGAAAATCGAAGGGGCACAGAAATGCTGGAGAAACTCAGCGGGTGCAGCAGCATCTATGGAGCAAAGGAAATAGGCAACGTCTTTGAAGAAGGGTTTCGGCCCGAAACGTTACCTATTTCCTTCGCTCCATAGATGCTGCTGCACCCGCTGAGTTTCTCCAGCATTTTTGTGTACCTTTGACTGTTTTACTGTTCTTTTTACAATCCATGTTATCGGGATATCTAAATCTAAATTTTATTAGTTATTTATGTTATGACATCGGTTGGAAGCTGCAGACCAAATCTCGTTGCTCTTATGTGCAATGACAATAAAATATATTATTATTATTATTATTATTATTATTATTGTGGGCGGAGCACCAAGGCAAATTCCTTGTATGTGAATACGTGGCCAATAAACTTATTTACTTACTTGAAACGTCCAACTCCAGTATGAAGTCTATATTATATTATATATTATATATATTCTGTTGTGCTGCAACAAGTAAGAATTTCATTGTCCTATCTGGGACATATGACAATAATAAAACGCTTCGGATGATAGCTAAAATAAAACAATTCCTCCAGTTTGATGACCTGGAAAAGATCATCCACACATTCATCTCCTCCCGCCTAGATTACTGCAACTCCCTTTACACTGGCATCAGCCAATCCTCCCTGTCCCGCCTGCAACTGGTCCAAAACGCCGCAGTGTGCGAGACTCCTGACGGGCACCCGAAAAAGGGACCACATCATCACCCCGATCCTGGCGAAACTCTCTCCACTGGCTCCTTGTGCGGTTCCGTATACATTTCAAGATCCTCCTCCATGTCTACAAAGCCCTCAATGGGCTTGCCCTGCCCCCACCTACATAAAAAGTCTTCTCACCCACCACTCCACCTCCAGGCCCCTCAGATCGGCCGACTTGGGGCTGCTGAATATCCCACGGTCTAGGCATAAGCTCAGGGGCGATCGGGCCTTTGTGGTTGCAGCTCCTAGACTGTGGAACAGCATCCCCCTTTCCCATCAGAACTGCCCCCTCCATCGACTCTTTTAAGTCAAGACTAAAGACTTATCTATAGGGAGGTTTCACGGCAGTCGGGTCACGACCCTTGACCTGTTGCTAGGCTACTCAGTGGATAAGCTTTTCCCACTGAGAGTAGGGAAGATTCAAACAAGGGGACATGACTTGAGAATTAAGGGACAGAAGTTTAGGGGTAACATGAGGGGGAACTTCTTTACTCAGAGAGTGGTGGCTGTGTGGAATGAGCTTCCAGTGAAGGTGGTGGAGGCAGGTTCGTTTTTATCATTTAAAAATAAATTGGATAGTTATATGGACGGGAAAGGAATGGAGGGTTATGGTCTGAGCGCAGGTATATGGGACTAGGGGAGAATACGTGTTCGGCACGGACTAGAAGGGTTGAGATGGCCTGTTTCCGTGCTGTAATTGTTATATGGTTATATGGTTAAATGGATTACATGCGATGAACTGCAGGTAGGCACTTACCATTGATGGTAATTGATGGACAACAGATGGCACAATGGGCTAAGTGTTCGGCTGGCAACCGGAAGGTAGCCGGTTCGAATCCCGCTTGGAGTGCATACTGTCGTTGTGTCCTTGGGCAAGACACTTCACCCACCTTTGCCTGTGTGTGAATGTGTGTGAGTGACTGGTGGTGGTCGGAGGGGCCGTAGGCGCAGAATGGCAGCCACACTACCGTCAGTCTGCCCCAGGGCAGCTGTGGCTACAGAAGTAGCTTACCACCACCGAGTGTGACTGAAATTGTCAATTTTTGCGCTGTAAATAATAATGGAAATCGGGATAAGTGTGTGAGACATTTAGCATACTTCAGAATTCCAAAAGTGAGGAGAAATGACGGTAGATAAAAACGAGAGCTGAAGGGACAACAACAACCAGAGTGCTTGGCGTACATTGGCCGTTTGCTCACTGCATTTCATCAACAGCAAGGCATTATTTGTGTTTTTTCTTGATTCCTTTGGCATCTAAAAAGTTTCAGAAGTGATAAATCTGGCTGTAATTTTTTTAAATCGCCCATGGTTCTCGTGGGTTTTTACATACAAAATGAAAACGCATCTGAAGAAAAATTTACTGCCAGATTTATCACTTCTAAATTTAAATTTAAATTTCTTTATTTATATAGCACATTTTTAGTCAACTTGCATTGACCCCAAAGTGCTTCACATTATTACATCCACACACACAGGCAAAGGTGGGTGAAGTGTCTTGCCCAAGGACACACACAGGCAAAGGTGGGTGAAGTGTCTTGCCCAAGGACACAACGACAGTATGCACTCCAAGCGGGATTCAAACCAGCTACCTTCCGGTTGCCAGCCGAACACTTAGCCCATTGTGCCATCTGAGAATTTTTAGATACCAAAGGAATCAAGAAAAAACACAAATAATGCCTGAAGAAGGGTTCAGTCTGGAGAAGGGTTTCGGCCCAAAACATCACCTATTTCCTTCGCTCCATAGATGCCGCTGCACCCGCTGAGTTTCTCCAGCATTTTTGTGTACCTTCGATCTTCCAGCATCTGCAGTTCCTTCTTGAACACAAATAATGCCTTACTTGATGAAATGCAGTGAGCAAACGCTCTAATTCCCAATATTTTCAATGTTCACCAAGCACTTTAGCTGCTGTTGTCCCTTCAGTTCTCGCTTCTCTTTACCTTCATTTCGCTTCACGTTTGGAATTCTAAAGTTGGGTATGTGCCTCTCACACTTACCCCGACTCCCACAATTTTTTTCAGCGCAAAAATTCAACATTTTGGAGGTTTTTAACAGGTAGGAAAGTACGCGTTTCTAGCATTGATAACATATACCGGAAGTGACGGATGTCCTCCAGTTGGATTTAGTGGCTCCGTGCGTCGAGCCCTATGACCCAGTGACCTTTCGTGCAACCCCCTGTTAGAAATTTTCCAACAGACTATTACAAAAACGGAGGTAGAAACTGAATGAACTTTATTGAGAGAGAGAGTCACACAGAGCCCAAGTGTCCGTGGGAGTCCCCTCTCTCGATAAAGTCCGTTCAGATTCTACCCCCGTTTTTGTAATAGTCTTTGTTGGAAAATTTCGAGCATAATTGGCCCCACGTTGGGCGCCAATTATGTTCGAAATTTTCCAACAAAGACCATTACAAAACGGAGGTAGAATCTGAACGAACTTTATTGAGAGAGAGAGTCACACAGAGTCCAAGTGTCCGTGGTAGTCTTCTCTGAGCTAATTCTACTTCTTCTTCTTTGGAGTTTTACAGCAGCCGGCATCCACAATGTTGCATTGCTGCCACCTTCTGGCTTCATTCCACAGTACTCATGTCTTTATATTAGATCCTTTTTATAAGCCCAGAGGCCCTCAAGAAATCAAACAACAACTTTATTCCTTTTCCTTTCCCTCCACCATATAACCATATAACCATATAACAATTACAGCACGGAAACAGGCCATCTCGGCCCTACAAGTCTGTGCCGAACAACTTTTTTCCCTTAGTCCCACCTGCCTGCACTCATACCATAACCCTCCATTCCCTTCTCATCCATATGCCTATCCAATTTATTTTTAAATGATACCAACGAACCTGCCGCCACCACTTCCACGGGAAGCTCATTCCACACCGCTACCACTCTCTGAGTAAAGAAGTTCCCCCTCATGTTACCCCTAAACTTCTGTCCCTTAATTCTGAAGTCATGTCCTCTTGTTTGAATCTGCCCTATTCTCAAAGGGAAAAGCTTGATCACATCAACTCTGTCTATCCCTCTCATCATTTTAAAGACCTCTATCAAGTCCCCCCTTAACCTCCTGCGCTCCAGAGAATAAAGACCTAACTTATTCAACCTATCTCTGTAACTTAGTTGTTGAAACCCAGGCAACATTCTAGTAAATCTCCTCTGTACTCTCTCTATTTTGTTGACATCCTTCCTATAATTGGGCGACCAAAATTGTACACCATACTCCAGATTTGGTCTCACCAATGCCTTGTACAATTTTAACATTACATCCCAGCTTCTATACTCACACACTCTAGAATGTTCTTTACTGACATTTCTGTCAATCCAATTTTCCTCATTTCAATGATCATAAATCCTCTTTCTGTCTCATATCTCCTACATGCAACTAGGGCATGCTGAACTGTTTCTAGTTGATGGCATTCCTCACACTGCCCAGTAGGGTGTTTTCCCAATATTTTTAATGTGCTGTTCAGGTGAGCGTGTCCTATCCTCAATCTTGTTAATACTACCTGAAAACCATCTCTTTTATACATTGATTTAGACAAAAAAGCATCCAGACACATGGTAATGAACAAGGACACTCAGAATTCAAAGGAAATAACATTTAACTGGGGAAAGTTACACCGGAGCAAGATTAGCCGTTCTGCAAGTTCTGTGATAGACTCTTAATCTCTTGACCGGGACCTGTCAACCTGACCTCCGCCATTTCCGCCACCTCCAACGTGACCCCACCACTCGCCACATCTTCCCATCTCCCCCCATGTCTGCCTTCCGCAAAGACCGCTCCCTCCGCAACTCCCTCGTCAATTCTTCCCTTCCCTCCCGCACCACCCCCTCCCCGGGCACTTTCCGTTGCAACCACAAGAAATGCAACACCTGTCCCTTCACCTCCCCCCTCGACTCCATTCAAGGACCCAAGCAGTCGTTCCAGGTGCGACAAAGGTTCACCTGTATCTCCTCCAACCTCATCTACTGCATCCGCTGCTCTAGATGTCAGCTGATTTACATCGGGGAGACTAAGCGTAGGTTGGGCGATCGTTTCGCCGAACACCTCCGCTCGGTCCGCAATAACCTACCTGAACTCCCGGTGGCTCAGCACTTCAACTCCCCCTCCCATTCCCAATCCGACCTCTCTGTCCTGGGTCTCCTCCATTGCCAGAGTGAGCAACAGCGGAAATTGGAGGAACAGCACCTCATATTCCGTCTGGGGACCTTGCGTCCGGATGGCATTAACATTGAATTCTCCCAATTTTGCTAGCCCTTGCTGTCTCCTCCCCTTCCTTAACCCTCTAGCTGTCTCCTCCCACCCTCCCATCCGCCCGCCCTCGGGCTCCTCCTCCTCCCCTTTTCCTTCCTTCTCCCCCCCCACCCCCCATCAGTCTGAAGAAGAGTTTCGGCCCGAAACGTCGCCTATTTCCTTCGCTTTATAGATGCTGCTGCACCCGCTGAGTTTCCCCAGCAATTTTGTGTACCTTATGTATGTAGTTTGTTTTGTTGTGCTATTCTTATAACAAATGTAAAGCAATTTGGCCAACGAGAGTTGTTTTTTAAATGTGCTATAGAAATAAATGTGACTTGACTGACTTTTGACTCCAGGGAAGTGTAAAGAGGAGTCATCAACACTCTGTGTCTTTACTTCAGTTTATTCATATTGTACTTACATTACTGCACTAGCTGTACGTGGTCTGTCACGGGAACTAGAGAGAGAGATCAGTGGGTGGGGAGGTTGTAATTATACTTGTGATATGGGGAGTGGTTAGTAGTGGTGAGGTTACTATGTTAAAGGTGCATGCACATATCATCTACATCCTTCCCCTTAGAAACAAGAGACAACAAGATAGTGACAGGGCGACCACGTCTCATGCGCTACGAAGTTACGCAAAGTCGCCATAGCGGACGGGCGGCTTGACAACACGTCCCGACCGGGTTCGCATCTCGCCATCTCCCCTCCCTTGCAGGAGAAAGAGGAGCCGGCGCTGGGGCAGGAGACCGAACCGGGAACGGGGGACCCGGGAGGAGAGGGAGAAGACGGAGAAGGAGGAGGGGAAACAGGTCCCTTCACAACCACGCCGTCGTGCAGCACGAGCTCATCACGGACGAGGAAGTAGGGCACGGCGCCTGCCGGCAAAGCAGAGCGACAGCCTGGCCAGCCCTGCTGGATGACGGCAGCAAGCTGCTGCAGGGCAGGATCCTTGGCAGTGTGCTGGACCAGGGATTGCATTTGCTGTGAAGGCACAATATTTACATTGAGCACCATCAAGTCAGACAAGTGGCGATCGGTGGACGTTAGCGGTGTCGGCCACGAACATGTCCTTGCCCTTTGCGATAGACAATCTCGAACGTAAAACGTTGGAGCTGCAGCATCATGCGCTGCAACCGGGATGAGGCAACATGGATCGGCTTGTTGAGGATGGTGGCCAGCGGCTGGTGGTCGGTCTCGATCGTGAAGTTGTTGCCTAAGATGTAGTCCTTGAACTTGGAGCAGGCAAATACCACAGCCAGCAGCTCCTTCTCAATCTGAGCATAGCGCTGCTCGGCAGGGGTCATGGTGTGGGACGCGCAGGAAACAGGCAGCTGCAGGCCATCGTGGAGCTGTAGGCAAGCAGCACCAAGACCGAACTTGGAGGCGTCGCAGGTCGAACAGGACAATGGGACGCTCCAGGTCGAAAAATTTGAGCGTGGGGGTGCTGATCAGCCTGGATTTCAGGACGTCAAAAGCCCTCTGGTGTTGCGGGAACCAGGCCCAGGCAGTGTCCTTCTTAATCAATGCCCTCAGGGGCGCGCTCAGCTCGCTGAGGTCGGGGATGAACTTCCCCAGGTAATTAACCATGCCCGGGAAACGCTGCAGGCTGGGCACGTCAGTAGGGGGGGACATTCCGGAGACCGCAGACGTTTTCGGCGGGTCGGGCTTCAGCCCCGAGGCTGTAAAAACGTGGCCCACGTAAGTGACCTCCGGGACGCGGAAACGGCACTCCTTGGGGTTTAATTTGAGGTTGATCTTCCGGGCCCAGTCCAGGACTTGGCGGAGGTTGAAGTCGTGCTCAGCAACGTCCTTACCGTAGACCAGGATGTCGTCAACGATGATGGCACACGGTAGACCGGCAAACAGCTGCTCCATCGTCCGTTGGAACACCTCGCTGGCAGAGTTGATCCCGAATGGCATGCGGAGGAACCGGAACCTGCCGAAAGGGGTTGCTGAAAGTCGTCAGGTAAGAGGACCGCTCGTCAAGCAGTATCTGCCAGAAGGAACTCTTGGCATCGAGAACCGAGAAGACAGTGGCCGGGCCAACCTGTGCACCGACGTCCTCCACTGTTCTCATGGGGGTAGTGCGGGCGTTTGATGGCAAGGTTCAGGTCCTTGGGGTTGTTGCAAATGCGTATTTCGCTTTTATCCTTTCTCGCGGCAACAACCATGGTGGAGACCCACCGGGTGGGCTCGCTCACCTCTTTCAGGATGCCCATGGTAACCATGTTGTGGAGCGTTGACTCGACTTTGTCCTTCATGGCGAAGGAGACCCGGTGTGGCGGACGGATCACAGGCTCGACATTGAGGTCGACCACAATCTTGTAGCTGCAGGGCAGCTTGCCCAGCTCGTCGTCAAAACGGTCAGGATATTCGATCAGGGGGTCCATAAGGGTCTGCACCTGGTGGATGTCACGGTGGAAAGAGACCAGGCCCAGGTCTTGGCACGCTCGGATGCCCAACAGGGTGATGCAGTCATTATCTAGCAGGTAAAAAGTGAGGGGCCGAGTGGCCTTCAGTATCTTGCAGTGCAGGGTAGCCCTCCCCACAGGAACGAACACGCCTCCCCCGTAGGCATGCAAAAGGGAGCGATCAGGAGTAACTTGTTCATTAGTTCTTATCTTCCTGAAGAGGCTTGTTGACATTACATTTGAAAACGCCCCCGTGTCTACTCTTGCGGTGAAGGTCGAGTCATTCACAGTAACACGAACCGAAGGGTCCGTTATCCGAGCAGGTGCATCCAACAGTGAAAATATGCTGGCCTCCCCCTGGGAGGAACTGGAATCAGACATAGGGAGTTCGTCAGGCTGGTCCTGGGAACCAAGTGCGCTATCAGCTTGAACCAAATTGTTTAACATGCTCCGCTGAGTAGCGACAGGCTGCAGAGAAATGGTTTAATTTCCTGCAGAAGTTACACGTTTTGCCCAAGGCAGGGCACACATTGAATTGATGAGAGGCAAAGTTGCAATTGGGGCAATGCTGCGGGTTGCTTCCCCCTCGTGCAGGGGGCCGTCGTTGTCGTGGGGGGCCCGTGTTCCGCCGACGGCCAGCAACACTGGCAAAGTTAATGTCATGATCAGGCGGTGACATCGCCAAGGTGACAGCTTCGGCCACACGGGAGGCGTGCAGAGCCTCGTCCAAAGACAGGTCGGGCTTGCGCAGAAGTTCAGCCCTCAGCGTTACATCACGTAGACCATAAACCAGAATGTCCCGGGTCAATACATCGGGGGTCAGCGTGTCAAGGCGGCATCGCCTGGCCAGGTGTCGCAGCGCAGCGACATAATTATCAACGGATTCGCCAGGGTTCTGACGCCGACTGAACATTTTACAACGCTCTAAGATGCAGTTAGTGGGGATGTCGCACATCGCGGTAAACTTAGCCACTAGACATACCGGGTCCCGAGCATCTTCACCCGCAGCGTAGACGAACGATTCAGACCGTTCCAGGGCATCGGGACCAGCCAGGTCGAGGAGCAGAGAAGCCTTGGTCTCAGGGGTGGCGGCAGGATGAGCGATGGTGACATAGTGGTCGAAGTCACGTCTAAAGACATTCCACCGATGGGCAATGTCTGAATCGAAGACAAGCACATCGGGCTTGCGCCAAAAAGAGGCCATAACGAGGAAATAGAGAAAAGGAACAGGGAACTGGGTCAAAAGGAAATAAACACCGATAAACAGGAGGCGCAAGGGTACGATTTATGACACCATGTAAAGAGGAGTCATCAACACTCTGTGTCTTTACTTATTGTACTTGCATTACTGCACTAGCTGTACGTGGTCTGTCACAGGAACTAGAGAGAGATCAGTGGGTGGGGAGGTTGTAATTATACTTGTGATATGGGGAGTGGTTAGTAGTGGTGAGGTCACTATGTTAAAGATGCATGCACATATCATCTACAGGGAGGCCCAATAAGTGCCAGTGATTGAGGAAGGCAGTTTTAGAGAAGTCATTATCTGTTCTGATTCTGCACTTGTTCTTGAAACTTTAAGAGTAGGGAAATCTAAAGCTCGTCCTGACATTCTAAATGAAATCTTGAGTGTGTTTTCTAGAATTGGGTTTGCGTGTAACATCACTTTTTGCTGGGTTCCCGGGCATGCTGGGGTGAGGGGGAATGAGCAGGTGGACCTCATAGCAAAGGAGAGTTTAAGAAGAGAAATAGATATCCATGTATTATTGGGGAGAGTGGAACTGAGAGAAATAATTAAAGAGGGCTTAACAAAAGAATGGCAGAGAGGATGGGAAATGGAAGTCAGGGGTAGACACTACTTTTCTATACAATCTGAAGTTAGGAAAATATGTTTCTGCACATCTCTGTCCCGTAGGTAGATGCAGGAAGATTGCTCCCGATGTTGGGGAAGTCCAGGACAAGGGGTCACAGCTTAAGGATAAGGGGGAAATCCTTTAAAACCGAGATGAGAAGAACTTTTTTCACACAGAGAGTGGTGAATCTCTGGAACTCTCTGCCACAGAGGGTAGTCGAGGCCAGTTCATTGGCTATAGAGAACAGAGTACACTGGGGAAGCAAAATGTATTTCCAAGAAATGCCGCCAAATTCTTTAAAATTCTTTTAAAATACCTATTTATTATTTTATTAATAAGTGTGCATATGTGTTAATGGTTGTCGTGTTTGTATATTTTTCTTAACCGGAGGAGATGTAATGGAATTTCGTTGGACAGTATTGTGCAATGACAATAAACGTATTCATTCATTCATTCATTCATTCATTCATTCATTCATTCATTCATTCATTCATTCATTCATATATTTAAGAGGGAGTTAGATGTGGCCCTTGTGGCTAAGGGGATCAGAGGGTGTGGAGAGAAGGTACACAAAATTGCTGGAGAAACTCAGCGGGTGCAGCAGCATCTATGGAGTGAAGGAAATAGGTGTGGAGAGAAGGCAGGTACGGGATACTGAGTTGGATGATCAGCCATGATCATATTGAATGGCGGTGCAGGCTCGAAGGGCCGAATGGCCTACTCCTGCACCTAATTTCTATGTTTCTATGTAGGGACTCAGTTAAACTGTGTAGCTTGAGGTTGGGACACTGTGGGTTAAATTATGTTTCTGGCTTGTGTGAATGTGGGAGTAATGAGACAGTTAAGCATGTTTTCCTAGAATGTAAAAAGTATAGGGTAGAAAGAAAAGTATTGTTTGTTAGACTGACAGGACTTGGAGTTGAGGCTTTTTCTGTTTCATCTTTGTTTGGAGACAGTGAGAAACATCAACTGATACCCAGGGTACACAAAACTGCTGGAGAAACTCAGCGGGTGCAGCAGCATCTATGGAGCGAAGGAAATAGGCGACGTTTCGGGCCGAAACCCTTCTTCAGACGATGCTGCTGCACCCGCTGAGTTTCTCCAGCAATTTTGTGTACCTTCGATCTTCCAGCACCTGCAGTTCCTTCTTGAACACAACTGATATCCAGGGCTGGTACACAAAATTGCTGGGGAAACTCAGCGGGTGCAGCAGCATCTATGGAGCGAAGGAAATAGGCAACGTTTCGGGCCGAAACCCTTCTTCAGACTGATGGGGGGTGGGGGGGGGAGAAAGAAGGAAAGGGGAGGAGGAGGAGGAGCCCGAGGGCGGGCGGATGGGAGGGTTGGAGGAGACAGCTAGAGGGTTAAGGAAGGGGAGGAGACAGCAAGGGCTAGCAAAATTGGGAGAATTCAATGTTAATGCCATACGGACGCAAGGTCCCCAGACAGAATATGAGGTGCTGTTCCTCCAATTTCCGCTGTTGCTCACTCTGGCAATGGAGGAGACCCAGGACAGAGAGGTCGGATTGGGAATGGGAGGGGGAGTTGAAGTGCTGAGCCACCGGGAGTTCAGGTAGGTTATTGCGGACTGAGCAGAGGTGTTCGGCGAAACGATCGCCCAACCTACGCTTGGTCTCCCCGATGTAAATCAGCTGACATCTAGAGCAGCGGATGCAGTAGATGAGGTTGGAGGAGATACAGGTGAACCTTTGTCGCACCTGGAACGACTGCTTGGGTCCTTGAATGGAGTCGAGGGGGGAGGTGAAGGGACAGGTGTTGCATTTCTTGCGGTTGCAACGGAAAGTGCCCGGGGAGGGGGTGGTGCGGGAGGGAAGGGAAGAATTGACGAGGGAGTTGCGGAGGGAGCGGTCTTTGCGGAAGGCAGACATGGGGGGAGATGGGAAGATGTGGCGAGTGGTGGGGTCACGTTGGAGGTGGCGGAAATGGCGGAGGATTATGTGTTGTATTTGCCGGCTGGTGGGGTGAAAGGTGAGGACCAGAGGGACTCTGCCTTTGTTGCGAGTGCGGGGATGGGGAGAGAGAGCAGTGTTACGGGGTATGGATGAGACCCTGGTGTGAGCCTCATCTATGGTAGCGGAGGGGAATCCCCGTTCCCTGAAGAACGAGGACATTTCCGATGCCCTGGTATGGAATAGGAGCAGGGAGGGTCTACTGCAGTTGTACAGGGTCTTGGTGAGACCACACCTGGAGTATTGCGTACAGTTTTGGTCTCCAAATCTGAGGAAGGACATTATTGCCATAGAGGGAGTGCAGAGAAGGTTCACCAGACTGATTCCTGGGATGTCAGGACTGTCTTATGAAGAAAGACTGGATAGACTTGGTTTATACTCTCTAGAATTTAGGAGATTGAGAGGGGATCTTATAGAAACTTACAAAATTCTTAAGGGGTTGGGCAGGCTAGATGCAGGAAGATTGCTCCCGATGTTGGGGAAGTCCAGGACAAGGGGTCACAGCTTAAGGATAAGGGGGAAATCCTTTAAAACCGAGATGAGAAGAACTTTTTTCACACAGAGAGTGGTGAATCTCTGGAACTCCCTGCCACAGAGGGTAGTCGAGGCCACAGTTCATTGGCTATATTTAAGAGGGAGTTAGATGTGGCCCTTGTGGCTAAAGGGATCAGAGGGTATGGAGGTACAGGATACTGAGTTGGATGATCAGCCATGATCATATTGAATGGCGGTGCAGGCTCGAAGGGCCGAATGGCCTACTCCTGCACCTATTTTCTATGTTTCTATGTTTCTATCCAGGGCTGTTCTTTAATTCCTGCAAGTTACAGGACTGTATGTAAGAATGTAGTTCAGACTTTGACCTGTGGGGGGCAGTAATACGCTTAGCAGCGTCTACACTGCCGGAATCCTACAAGAAGAAGAAGTAGTAGAATAAGTGCCAGCAAGTTTGTATGAGGGGAGGGAGATCCCCAGCAGGTTTGGTTGCGCCGTAGCGACGGGCCTCCATTTTGTCCGAGCTGCAGCGGCCTCGAGTTTTTCCTCCCCGGCCCCCGACCCATCGACTCCTCGGCAGCCCGGAGCGGCGGCGGCAGCGGCAGCGACCCGCCGGCGAATGCACCTCCTCCTCCAGCGGCGGCGGAGGACGAGAGGAGGCGACGATGGCCGCCGCTGTCAACCCGGGTGAGTGGCTTCCTCAAAATCGAGGCCCAGGCTGCAAGCCAACGTGTAGGCCTCGATCTCCCTTCCACCGCCAATAGGAGTGGAAATACCGATGCATTTAGACTGGGTGCAACACCAATGCTTTAAATATAACCTTGCAGTTGTCGTGGTCGACAATAGTCGGCGTTATTACGTCTCTTTTGGCATGTTTTCATCCTTCTCCCTTTACAATGGGGAATTCCTATGTAAACATGTCACGCTGGGGTTCTGCCCCCCGCCAGACAGGGTCAAAAATCCTATATCAGAGCTTTGACCCTCTATAATCTTTGGACAGGGTGGTGTTGCCATTTCTCATAAGTATGTGAGTTATAGGAGCAGAATTGGGCCATTCAAGTCAAGTCAAGAGAGTTTTATTGTCATGTTTCCCAGATAGGACAATGAAATTCAAGAGACAGAGTTAGATTTAGCTCTTAGGGGTAACATGAGGGGGGAACTTCTTTACTCAGAGAGTGGTAGCTGTGTGTGGAATGAGCTTCCAGTGGAATTGGTGAAGGCAGGTTCGATGTTATCATTTAATAATAATAATAATAATAATAAACTTTATTTAGAAAGCGCTTTAAACAACCGCAGTTGCCACAAAGTGCTGGACATGAGAACTCATGGACAAAAAGTTATTACAAACCATTAAAAACCGTAAAACGAAGGACTAAAAACAGTAAAAAACCGTAAAACGAAGGACTAAAAACAGTAAAAAATTAAAAGACATTAAAAGCACTAAGAACAGGAGCAATGTCTCGGCCAGTGTCGAAAGCCAGAGAATAAAAATGAGTTTTTAGGGAGGATTTGAAGATGGACAGTGAGGGGGCCTGTCTGATGTGCAACGGCAAGGTGTTCCAAAGTGCCGGAGCAGCAACAGAAAAGGCTCTATAATAATAATAATAATAATGGATGGGATTTATATAGCGCCTTTCTAATACTCAAGGCGCTTTACATCGCATTATTCATTCACTCCTCAGTCACACTCGGTGGTGGTAAGCTACTTCTGTAGCCACAGCTGCCCTGGGGCAGACTGACGGAAGCGTGGCTGCCAATCTGCGCCTAAGGCCCCTCCGACCACCACCACTCACTCACACACATTCACACACAGGCAAAGGTGGGTGAAGTGTCTTGCCCAAGGACACAACGACAGTATGCACTCCAAGCGGGATTCGAACCGGCTACCTTCCGGTTGCCAGCCGAACACTTAGCCCATTGTGCCATCTGTCGTCCCACAAAAGCTCTATCCCCTCTGAGCTTCTGCTTAGACCTCGGTACCTCAAGGAGCAGCTGATCAGCTGACCTGAGGCACCGGGCAGGAGCATATAGGTGGAGCAGCTCAGAGAGGTAAGGCGGGGCGAGCCCATTCAACGATTTGAAAACAAATAAAAGAATTTTAAAATAAATTGGATAGGTATATGGACGGGAAAGGAATAGAGGGTACACAAAAATGCTGGAGAAACTCAGCGGGTGCAGCAGCATCTATGGAGCGATGGAAATAGGCAACGCTTTGGGCCGAAACCCTTCTTCAGACTTCAGACTTCTTAAGGGGTTGGACAGGCTAGATGCAGGAAGATTATTCCCGATGTTGGGGAAGTCCAGAACTAGGGGTCACAATTTAAGGATAAGAGGGAAGTCTTTTAGGACCGAGATGAGAAAATCATTTTTTACACAGAGAGTGGTGAATCTGTGGAATTCTCTGCCACAGAAGGTAGTTGAGGCCAGTTCGTTGGCTATATTTAAGAGGGAGTTAGATGTGGCCCTTGTGGCTAAAGGGATCAGGGGTTATGGAGAGAAAGCAGGTACAGGATACTGAGTTGGATGATCAGCCATGATCATATTGAATGGCGGTGCAGGCTCGAAGGGCCGAATGGCCTACTCCTGCACCTATTTTCTATGTTTCAGTGAAAAGACTATGCATGATTACAATCGAACACACACACACACACTAGGGACTATTCACAATCAACAGCAGCCAAATTAACAGCCTACAAACTTGTGCGTCTTTGGAATGTGGGAGGAAACCGGAGCGCCCGGAGAAAACCCACACAGTCACTGGAAGAACTTGCAAACTCCATACAGACAGTACCCGTAGTCAGGATCGAACACGGGTCTCTGGTGCTGTAAGGGAGCAACTCTACCGCTGCGCCACCATGCATTTAAAAGGCATTTGGACACGTATACGGATTCAGAGAGATGTGGGCGAGGCGCGGAAAAATGAGACTAGCTTATACATGAAATGCTGGAGTAACTCCAGGGCGGCATGGTGGCGCAGCGGTAGAGTTGCTGCCTCACAGTGCCAGAGACCCGGGTTCCATCCTGACTTTGGGTGCTTGTCTGTGCGGAGTTTGTACGTTCTTCCCGTGACCTGCGAGGATTTTCTCCAAGATCTTCGGTTTCCTCCCACACTCCAAAGTTAATTGGCTTGGTGTAAATTATCCCTAGTGTGTTGTGTAGTGTCAGTGTGCTGGGATCGCTGTATCTCTAAACTAAACTACCTCAGTGGGACAGGCAGCATCTCTGGAGAGAAGGAATGGACGACGTCTCGGGTCAGGACCACTTCTTCAGTCTAGCTTAGACGGTCGGCACGGGTGAGTTGGGCCGAAGGGCCTGTCCCTGTGCTGTACGACTCTGTGGTTCTGTGTCTAAGTTCAGCAAACACACATCTCGTTTCCCCGCAGGGGAGCTGAAGGCACCGTTAAAATCGTTAAATATCAATGGGGGCTCTTGCTTTTGTTGTTTGAGACAAAAGTTTACTGATTTGATTCGTACTTTTTCTTTGGAAAGAAAGCTTCCCTGTTGTCGCTGTGGTAACAGTGGTCGGTCTTATAGAGAGTTTTGATCACAGTTCTGTTACCAAGGCAACCTACGTCTCCTAATTCAAGATAGGATGTGTGTAGTGGCGATGAGAAAACAAATTGTGGATGTTCAGACATTCACCCTCTGGCTCAGTTTCTCTGTGTCTGCTCCATCCTGAAACCATGTTCAGCTTGATTAATGCCCGAGTCCAGTTTAGAGATACAACAGGCCCTTCGAACCACTGAGTCCGCGCTGACCAGTGATCCCCGTACACTAGCACCATCCTACGCACACACTGGGGACAATTTACAACGACACCAAGCCAACTAGCCTACAAACCTGCATGCTTACTTTAATTGACTGATGAACAAGGACCTCCAGATCCCGTTGTACTTCCCCTTTTCCCAACTTGACACCATTTAGAAAATAAACTGCCTTCCTGTTTTTAAGCCGAGTTTAGTTTAGTTTAGAGCACGGAAAGAGGCCCTTCGGCTCATCGAGTCCACGCCGACCTGCCACTCGGAGTGGACTCGGTCTTTGGAGTGTGGGAGGAAACCGGAGCACCCGGAGAAAACCCACGCAGGTCTCGGGGAGAAGGTACAAACTCCATACAGACAGCACCCGTAGTCAGGGTCGAACCCGGTTCTCTGGCGCTGTGAGGCAGCAACTCTACCGCTGCGCCACCATGCCGCCGTTAAATGTTTTCATTTTCATTTTCTTTTTCCAGTTGTAGAGATGGCTTCGGAGATCGGGGGACCGCTGTCTGTGGCTGGAAGCGCTGGATCTGCGGCTCAAACCCAGGATAGTGGGGGCATCATGTCTCGAGCACCCAAGAGGCACCCAGGGTAAGGATATTTGGGTTCTTGGTTTCTTGGTCCTCCAAAATATTCCAAATGGAATTTAAACTGGAGGTGACCCTTCTTCGGAGTCGCTGAGGCAGATACGATGAAAGCATGTAACAGATATTTGGACAGGTACAGGGATAGGAAACTTTAGAGGGATACGGGCCAAACACGGGCAGGCGGGACAAGTGCAGGTCCTTCTGGAGTTTAGAAGGACGAGGTGGGACCTCATTGAAACTTACCTAATAGTGAAAGGCCTGGATAGAATGAATGTGGAGAGGGTGTTTACACTAGTGGGAGAGTCTAGGACCAGAGGGCACAGCATCAGAATAAAAGGACGTACCTTTAGGAAGGAGATGTGGAGGAATTTCTTCAGTCAGAGGGTGGCGAACCTGTGGAATTCATTATCACCGACAGCTGTGGAGGCCACAAGTCAATGGATAATTTTACGGCGGAGATTGACAGATTCTTGATTAGTGCGGGTGTCAGAGGTTATGGGGCGAAGGCAGGCGGGAGAGATAGGTCGGCCATGATTGAATGGTGGTGTAGACTTGATGTGCCGAATTCTGCTCCTAGAACTTATGAACTAGATGGTAAATGTTGGTCGGCATGGGCCGAGTTGGGCTGAAGGGCCTGTTTCTCTGCTTCATTCGGGAAGACAATAGACAATAGGTGCAGGAGTAGGCCATTCGGCCCTTCGAGCCAGCACCGCCATTCAATGAGATCATGGCTGATCATCCCCAATCAGTACCCTGTTCCTGCCTTCTCCTCATATCCCCTGACTCCGCTATCTTTAAGAACCCTATCTAGCTCTCTCTTGAAAGTATCCAGAGAACCGGCCTCCACCGCCCTCTGAGGCAGAGAATTCCACAGACTCACAACTCTCTGAGAAAAAGTGTTTCCTCCGTCTCCGTTCTAAATGGCGTTACCCCTTATTCTTCCTGTCCCCATTGAATGATTTGCATGGGTCAGTAGTAAGAATGCGCCCCAAGGAATTGGGTAGAACAGTTAGAACTCTTTTTTTAATGGTAGCTAGAACCCAAATGTTCTAGGGACGGCATGGTGGCGCAGCGGTAGAGTTGCGGCATCACCGCGCCAGAGACCCGGGTTCAATCCTGACCACGGATGCTTGTCGGTACGGAGTTTGTACATTCTCCCCGTGACCGGCACGGATGCTTCGGTTTCCTCCCACACTCCAAAGATGTGCAGTTCAGTAGATTAATTAGCTTTGGTGAAATTGGATATCGCCCCTCATGTGAGGGATAGAACCAGCGCACGGGGTGATCATAGAAACATAGAAATTAGGTGCAGGAGTAGAGGCCATTCGGCCCTTCGAGCCTGCACCGCCATTCAATATGATCATGGCTGATCATCCAACTCAGTATCCCGTACCTGCCTTCTCTCCATACCCTCTGATCCCCTTAGCCACAAGGGCCACATCTAACTCCCTCTTAAATATAGCCAATGAACTGTGGCCTCGACTACCCTCTGTGGCAGAGAGTTCCAGAGATTCACCACCCTCTGTGTGAAAAAAGTTCTTCTCATCTCGGTTTTAAAGGATTTCCCCCTTATCCTTAAGCTGTGACCCCTTGTCCTGGACTTCCCCAACATCGGGAGCAATCTTCCTGCATCTAGCCTGTCCAACCCCTTAAGAATTTTGTAAGTTTCTATAAGATCCCCTCTCAATCTCCTAAATTCTAGAGAGTATAAACCAAGTCTATCCAGTCTTTCTTCATAAGACAGTCCTGACATCCCAGGAATCAGTCTGGTTAACCTTCTCTGCACTCCCTCTATGGCAATAATGTCCTTCCTCAGATTTGGAGACCAAAACTGTACGCAATACTCCAGGTGTGGTCTCACCAAGACCCTGTATAACTGCAGTAGAACCTCCCTGCTCCTATACTCAAATCCTTTTGCTATGAAAGCTAACATACCATTCGCTTTCTTCACTGCCTGCTGCACCTGCATGCCTACTTTCAATGACTGGTGTACCATGACACCCAGGTCTCGCTGCATCTCCCCTTTTCCTAGTCGGCCACCATTTAGATAATAGCCTAAATGGTGGGCTGTATCTCTAAACTAAACTAAACTCGGTTTAAGGTACACAAAAATGCTGGAGAAACTCAGCAGGTGATGCAGCATCTATGGAGCGAAGGAATAGGTGACGTTTCGGGTCGCCCCGAAACGTCACCTATTCCTTCGCTCCACAGATGCTGCCTCACCCGCTGAGTATCTCCAGCATTTTTGTCTACCAACGTCTAAACTCAGTGCTTTTACCAATGAAGGCCAATGTACCAATATTCGCCACGCAGTCTCGCCGTGACATCTTCGCTTCCCCCTTTGCTCTACGCAAGCCACTGTTAATACATTGGTGTGATCCTTTCAATATTTGTTCTTCTTTCCAGCCTTGACTTTGATGATGATGATGATGATGATGACGGGGAAGGGAGCAGCAAGTTTCCAAGGTTTGTAATCCTCTGCATGTATTCATTACATTTTACAAAATGTAATTAGTCCAAAGCCACACTCAGCAAAATCAATAACCTCACTCTCACCATCGACGGCACCACTGTCTCCCCATCTCCCCAGGCCCGCAACCTTGGCGTGATCTTTGATTCCACCCTCTCCCTTGAGCCTCACATCCGCCATGTCATTAAAACCTCCTTCTTTCATCTCCGCAACATCGCCAAACTCAGACCCTCTCTCACACCGCCTGCTGCTGAAAGACTCATCCATGCCTTCATCTCCTCCCGACTGGACTATTGCAACTCACTTCTCCTTGGCATCAGCTCCACCTACATCAACCGACTCCAACTGGTCCAGAACGCAGCCGCCCGACTCATCACTCACACCAAATCCTGGCATCACATCACTCCAGTCCTCAAAAAACTTCACTGGCTTCCCATCTCCCACCGGATCACCTACAAAATCCTGGTCCTCACCTACAAAGCCCTCCACCATCTGGCCCCCCCCATATCTCACTGACCTCCTCTCCCCCTACCAACCCTCACGGTCCCTCAGATCCACATCAGCCGGTCTCCTCTCCATCCACAAGTCCAACCTCCGCAGTTTTGGGGACAGAGCCTTCTCCAGGGCAGCTCCCAGGCTTTGGAACTCCCTCCCCCAACTGATCCGCAATTCCGTGTCCCTCACCATCTTCCAGTCCCGCCTCAAGACCCATCTCTTCACCTCTGCCTATCCTTAGCCCCACGTCCCCGTCCCTTTTCATCTGTGCATTAATTGCCTCATACTGTGTTTTGTATTGAATTCTATCTTTACTTTGTGTACTAGTCATGTCTCTACTATTTATTTCATTCCCCTTACCTGTTTTTCCTCTACATGCTCAATTTTTGTAAGGTGTCCTTGAGACTCTTGAAAGGCGCCCATAAATAAAATTTATTATTATTATTATTATATAGTACAATCCAATGAGTGTGTGGGTATGGGAGGGGGAGTTAAAGTGTTTGGCAACATAGAAACATAGAAAATAGGTGCAGGAGTAGGCCATTCGGCCCTTCGAGCCTACACCGCCATTCAATATGATCATGGCTGATCATCCAACTCAGTATCCCATCCCTGCCTTCTCTCCATACCCCCTGATCCCTTTAGCCACAAGGGCCACATCTAACTCCCTCTTAAATATAGCCAATGAACTGTGGCCTCAACTACCTTCTGTGGCAGAGAATTCCACAGATTCAACACTCTCTGTGTAAAAAATCTCAGTCCTAAAAGACTTCCCTCTTATCCTTAAATTGTGACCTCTAGTTCTGGACTTCCCCAACATCGGGAATAATCTTCCTGCATCTAGCCTGTCCAACCCTTTAAGACTTTTGTAAGTTTCTATAAGATCCCCCCTCAAACTTCTAACCGGGAGATCAGGTAGGTTTAGACAGACCGAGTGAACGTGTTCAGCGAAACGATCGCTGAGCCTGCGCTTGGTCTCGCCGATATACAGCCAAGTAGCTCAGTTGGATAATTCTGTTCGGGAGATATTTAGGATAGACATGGATTAACTTTTGTTTTCTGTATCTAGGTGCGAAGGTGACGAAGGGTCCAATGACAAAGAGAGATTTGCCAGGTAATGGCGACTTCTTTCTCGGGTCCATACAATTAGAAAACTATGTTTAAGTAAGTAAGTAAATTTATTGGCCAAGTATTCACATACAAGGAATTTGCCTTGGTGCTCCGCCCACAAGTAACAACATGACATACAGTGACAGTTACGAATGACTCAGAAAACACTAAACATTAATAATAATAATAAAACATTAATGATAAAACACCATTGATCAAGCATGTGAACCAACAAAATACCAGATCAAATGGAGGCTACAGATTTTTGGCTGTTGAGTAGAGCAACTACTCGTGGATAAAAACTGTTTTTATGTCTGGCTGTGGCAGCTTTGACAGTCCGGAGTCGCCTTCCAGAGGGAAGTGATTCAAAGGGTTTGTGGCCAGGGTGAGAGGGGTCAGAGATCAAGTTCAAGTTCAAGTGAGTTTATTGTCATGTGTCCCTGTATAGGACAATGAAATTCTTGCTTTGCTTAAGCACACAGAAAATAGTAGGCATTTACTACAAAACAGATAAATGTGTCCATATACCATGATATAAATATATACACACATGAATAAATAAACTGGTAGTGCAAATAACAGAAAGTGGTTGCTAATAATCAGAGTTTTGTCCGAGCCAGGTTTAATAACCTGATGGCTGAGGGGAAGTAGCTATTCCTGAACCTGGTTGTTGCAGTCTTCAGGCTCCTGTACCTTCTACCTGAAGGTAGCAGGGAGATCAGTGTGTGGCCAGGATGGTGTGGGTCTTTGATGATACTGCCAGCCTTTTTGAGGCAGCGACTGCGATAATCTTGCCCGCTCGCTTCCTGGCCCTTGCAGTGTACAGTTCATCAATGGAGGGAATAAATTATATACACAAGAAAGGTTTTGAATGTAAGGAGAACATCTACAATTAATGGCATGTCCCTTAATAGCATTGATCTTGGGGTCCAAGTCCATAACTCCCTGAAAATGGTAACACCACTAGATAGATGGGGGGGCACAGCGGTAGACCGACTGCCTTATGGTGACAGAGACCCGAGTCTGATCCTGACCTCGGGTGCTGTCTGTACGGAGTTTGTACGTTCTCCCCGTGACCTGTGTGGGTTTTCTCCAAGATCTTCGGTTTCCTCCCACACTCCAAAGACGTACAAGTTTGTAGGTTCACTGGCTTGGTACCTCTCCCTCTTAACCCCCATTCTCCTGCCTTCTCCCCATAACCCCTGACATCCGTGCTGATCAAGAAATTGCGATGGTCTGGGCTGCGTCCACAATTTGCTGCAATTTCTTGGATGGAGTTGTTCCCAAACCAAGCTGCGATGCATCGCGATAAAATGCCCTCCACGGTACACGTGTTAGAGTTGTAGGGGTGGGGGGGAACATACCGAACTCCCTCAGGCTTCTGAGGAAGTAGATGCGTTGGTGTGCTTGGATGTGGCTGTTCCCACACGGAACGGAGACTCGGCTTGTACTCGCTAGAATTTAGAAGATTGAGGGGGGATCTTGTAGAAACTTACAAAATTCTTAAGGGGTTGGACAGGCTAGATGCAGGAAGATTGTTCCCGATGTTGGGGAAGTCCAGAACAAGGGGTCACAGTTTAAGGATAAGGGGGAAGTCTTTTAGGACTGAGATGAGAGAAAAAAAATTGCACGCAGAGAGTGATGAGTCTGTGGAATTCTCTGCCACAGAAGGTAGTTGAGGCCAGTTCATTGGCTATATTTAAGAGGGGGTTGGATGTGGCCCTTGTGGCTAAGGGGATCAGGGGGTATGGAGAGAAGGCAGGTACAGGATACTGAGTTGGATGATCAACCATGATCATATTGAATATTCAATATAAAATAAAGGGGAGGTCATTTAAGACTGAGGTGAGAAGAAACTTTTTCACCCAGTGAGTTGTGAATTTATGGAATTCCCTGCCACAGAGGGCAGTGGAGGCCAAGTCACTGGATGGATTTAAGAGAGAGTTAGATAGAGCTCTAGGGGGCTAGTAGAGTCAAGGGATATGGGGAGTGGACAGGCACGGGTTATTGATAGGGGACGATCAGCCATGATCACAATGAATGGCGGTGCTGGCTCAAAGGGCCGAATGGCCTCCTCCAGCACCTATTTTCTATGTTTCTAATTCCTACGGCAGCTGAGGAAGTACAATCTGCCACAGGCAATGATGGTCCAATTCTATAAGGCCATCGTAGAGTCTGTCCTCACCTTCTCCATCATGGTCTGGTTTGGCTCGGCCACCAAGCGCGACACCTGGAGGCTGCAGCGAATCGTCCGATCAGCTGAGAAGGTTATTGGCTGCAACCTTCCATCCATTGATAAACTGTACACTGCAAGGACCAGGAAGCGAGCGGGCAAGATCATCTCTGACCCCTCTCACCCTGGCCACAAACTCTTTGAATCACTTCCCTCTGGAAGGCGACTCCGGACTGTCAAAGCTGCCACAGCCAGACGTAAAAACAGTTTTTATCCACGAGTAGTTGTTCTACTCAACAGCCAAAAATCTGTAGCCTCCCTATGTTTCTATGAATGGCGGTGCAGGCTCGAAGGGCCGAATGGCCTACTCCTGCACCTATTTTCTATGTTTCTATGTGTTCACCGTCTCCTGTCCTCCCGCCCCCCCCCCCCCGTGCACGCCCAGAGAGAACCACAGCGAGATCGAGCGACGGCGGCGGAACAAGATGACGGCCTACATCACGGAGCTGTCGGACATGGTGCCCACCTGCAGCGCCCTGGCCCGCAAGCCCGACAAGTTGACCATCCTGCGCATGGCCGTGTCCCACATGAAGTCGCTGCGGGGAACCGGCAACACCTCGATGGACGGCACTTATAAACCCTCCTTCCTCACGGACCAGGTGAGTGGCTTCTGTCATCGAGTGGGTGGTGAGGAAGTCAAGTGGCACTCTTCAATTCAATTCATTAATATCCACATAACTAGTGCTCAAAACTCCCTAAAGCCCCTGTCCCACTAAGAGACCTAAACAACAACCTCTAATTCAAGATTCAAGAGAGATTCAAGAGAGTTTATTGCCATGTGTCCCTTCTACTTCTTCTTCTTCTTTTGCGTGGTGTGCACAGCCTAAAGTGTGTGTGAATGTGTGTGAGTGATTGGTGGTGGTCGGAGGGGCCGTAGGCGCAAATTGGCAGCCACGCTTCCGTCAGTCTGCCCCAAGGCAGCTGTGGCTACAGAAGTAGCTTACCACCACCGAGTGTGACTGAGGAGTGAATGAATAATGCGATGTAAAGCGCCTTGAGTATTAGAAAGGCGCTATATAAATCCCATCCATTATTATTATTATTAAAGTTGTTGGACAACTTGTTCTATTTGATGGTACACAAAAAAGCTGGAGTAACTCAGCGGGTGCAGCAGCATCTATGGAGCGAAGGAAAAAGGCAACGTTTCGGGCCGAAATCCTTCTTCAGACTGATCGGGGGTGGGGGGGCGGGAGAAGAAAGGAAAAAGGAGGAGGAGCTCGAAGGCTGGGGGATGGGAGGAGACAGCAGGAGGGCTGAGGAAGGGGAGGAGACAGCAAGGACTAACAAAATTGGGAGTATTCAATGTTCCTGCCCCCAGGATGCAGACTTGTTCTATTTGATCTTCCGTTTGTGCACGTCGAGTTGATTGCACTAGTCGAAACAGGGCGGACCACGTGAAGGTTGCTATCTCCCACCCCGTCATGTGTCCCTGATAGGATAATGAAATTCTTGCTTTGCTTCAGCACAACAGAACATAGTAGGCATGAATACAGAACAGTTCAGTGTGTCCATATACCATTGTATAAATATATACACATGAATAAATAAACTGATAAATGCAAATGGCTGACGTGTAGTACGCAACGGAGTGGAACGTGGGCATTTTTTTCATCCATTTCAGTAACCGGACCAGACCTGACCAGACCCGACCCGCAGTGTAATCAACGTTGCGGGTGAACAGTTTGTGTTAATAAATTCAAATTCTGAAAATGAGGTGAAGATTTTTACCAAAGAACTTTTATTTTTACGAGGATGTTTCCGTAACCGGCTTCCGTCTCCGCACTAGTATCCTACGGGATCTTTGGTGCGGAGACGGAAGCCGGTTACGGAAATGGGGCCTAAAATTACCCATGAATCTGCCCAAGCTGCATACCAAACCTCGTTGCGCTTATGTGCAATGACAATAAAAGATATTATCATTATTATTATTATTATTATGACCGTACTACGCCTTTTTCGTCGAGTGGACTATCTTGCTCGCTATAGGATCTTTGGCTTGCTGCACCCTGTCACCTGACCACACAGATCGGCATTGATTGATCAGCCCAGATCTCGAGCTCGACAAACGAAGGTTCGAGACCAAAGTGGCTGGGCCCACACAAGATGGGCTGGGCCCACACAAGATCCATTTTGGTGGCAAAAACAGGAAAGCAGACTTTTATCTAAATGGTGGCCGATTAGGAAAAGGGGAGATGCAGCGAGACCTGGGTGTCATGGTACACCAGTCATTGAAAGTAGGCATGCAGGTGCAGCAGGCAGTGAAGAAAGCGAATGGTATGTTAGCTTTCATAGCAAAAGGATTTGAGTATAGGAGCAGGGAGGTTCTACTGCAGTTGTACAGGGTCTTGGTCAGACCACACCTGGAGTATTGCGTACAGTTTTGGTCTCCAAATCTGAGGAAGGACATTATTGCCATAGAGGGAGTGCAGAGAAGGTTCACCAGACTGATTGCTGGGATGTCAGGACTGTCTTATGAAGAAAGACTGGATAGACATGGTTTATACTCTCTAGAATTTAGGAGATTGAGAGGGGATCTTATAGAAACTTACAAAATTCTTAAGGGGTTGGACAGGCTAGATGCAGGAAGATTGTTCCCGATGTTGGGGAAGTCCAGGACAAGGGGTCACAGCTTAAGGATAAGGGGGAAATCCTTTAAAACCGAGATGAGAAAAACTTTTTTCACACAGAGAGTGGTGAATCTCTGGAACTCTCTGCCACAGAGGGTAGTTGAGGCCACAGTTCATTGGCTATATTTAAGAGGGAGTTAGATGTGGCCCTTGTGGCTAAAGGGATCAGAGGGTATGGAGAGAAGGCAGGTACGGGATACTGAATTGGATGATCAGCCATGACCATATTGAACGGCGGTGCAGGCTCGAAGGGCCGAATGGCCTAATTCTGCACCTAATTTCTATGTTTCTATGTTTCTAAGTTGGCGTCACGGTGTTCCTCATTGATCCTTGGTCCCCACAGGAGCTGAAGCACCTGATCCTGGAGGCGGCGGATGGTTTCCTCTTTGTGGTGGCGTGCGAGACGGGCAAGATCATCTACGTGTCGGACTCGGTCATGCCAGTCCTCAACCAACCGCAGTCGGAGTGGTTCGGGAGCAGCCTGTACAACCAGGTCCACCCCGAAGATGTGGAGAAACTACGGGAGCAGCTCTCCACCAGCGAGAACGCCATGACAGGTAACGGTGGTCGGCCAGTTCCGCCGGCCCATCGCGCACGACCTCCGACCCCCCCGCCCCACGGCCATGTTGCTGAACCCGTTTCATGTCGGTCCTAAGGTCATAAGTGATAGGAGCAGAATTAGGCCGTTCGGCCCATCAAGTCTACTCCGCCATCTATATCTCCTTCCTAACCCCATTCTCCTGTCTTCTCCGCGTAACCCCAGACACCCGTACTAATCAAGAATCTATCCATCTCTGCCTTAAAAATATCCACTGACTTGTGGCCTCCACAGCTGTCTGTGACAAAGAATTACTCGGACTCACCACCGTCTGACTAAAGAAAATTTTCCTCATCTCCTTCCTAAAGGAACGTCCTTTAATTCTGAGGCTGTTTTTGTGTATTAATTCTGAGGCTGTTAATACATCCTTGTTTTTGTATTAGACAATGGACAATAGGTGCAGGAGTAGGCCACTCGGCCCTTCGAGCCAGCACTGCCATTCAATGTGATCATGACTGATCATCCCCAATCAGCACCCCGTTCCTGCCTTCTCCCCATATCTCTTGACTCTGCTATCTTTAAGAGCTCTATCTAGCTCTCTCTTGAAAGCATCCCTGAGAATTGGCCTCCACTGCCTTCTGAGGCAGAGAATTCCACAGATTCGCAACCCTCTGTGTGAAAATGTTTTTCCTCATCTCCGTTCTAAATGGCCTACCCCTTATTCTTAAACTGTGGCCCCTGGTTCTGGACTCCCCCAACATCGGGAACATGTTTCCTGCCTCTAGCGTGTCCAAACCCTTAATAATCTTATATGTTTCAATAAGATCCCTTCTCATCCTAAATTCCAGTGTATATAAGCCCAGTTGCTCCATTCTATCAACATATTGTAGCCCTCTTGATATGAATACTCCTTCCGTTTGCCTCCCTTACTACATCTTAGAATAAAGGGGAGGCCATTTAAGGCTGAGGTGATAAAAAACGTTTTCACCCAGAGAGTTGTGAATTTGTGGAATTCCCTGCCACAGAGGGCAGTGGAGGCCAAGTCACTGGATGGATTTAAGAGAGAATTAGATAGAGCTCTAGGGGCTAGTGGAATCAAGGGATATGGGGAGAAGGCAGGCACGGGTTATTGATTGTGGACGATCAGCCATGATCACAATGAATGGCGGTGCTGGCTCGAAGGGCCGAATGGCCTCCTCCAGCACCTATTTTCTATGTTTCTAATTATTTTTGTTGTATTGTTGGAAGGGGCAGGTCGCATTTTGGATCTGAAGACTGGGACAGTGAAGAAGGAAGGTCAGCAGACCTCCATGAGAATGTGCATGGGTTCACGACGATCCTTCATATGCCGAGTTAGGTAAATACTCATAACCATATAACCATATAACAATTACAGCACGGAAACAGGCCATCTCGGCCCTTCTAGTCCGTGCCGAACACGTATTCTCCCCTAGTCCCATCTACCTGCACTCAGACCATAACCCTCCATTCCTTTCCCGTCCATATACCTATCCAATTTATTTTTAAATGATAAAATCGAACCTGCCTCCACCACTTCCACTGGAAGCTCATTCCACGCAGCTACCACTCTCTGAGTAAAGAAGTTCCCCCTCATGTTACCCCTAAACTTCTGTCCCTTAATTCTCAAGTCATGTCCTCTTGTTTGAATCTTCTCTATTCTCAATGGAAAAAGCTTATCCCCGTCAACTCTGTCTATCCCTCTCATCATTTTAAAGACCTCTATCAAGTCCCCCCTTAACCTTCTGCGCTCCAAAGAATAAAGACCTAACTTGTTCAACCTTTCTCTGTAACTTAGATGCTGAAACCCAGGCAACATTCTAGTAAATCTCCTCTGTACGCTCTCTATTTTGTTGACATCTTTCCTATAATTTGGCGACCAAAATTGTACCCCATACTCCAGAATTGGCCTCACCAATGCCTTGTACAATTTTAACATTACATCCCAACTTCTATACTCAATGCTCTGATTTATAAAGGCCAGCACACCAAAAGCTTTCTTTACCACCCTATCTACATGAGATTCCACCTTCAGGGAACTATGCACAGTTATTCCTAGATCCCTCTGTTCAACTGCATCCCTCAATTCGCTACCATTTACCATGTACGTCCTATTTTGACTTGTCCTGCCAAGATGTAGCACCTCACACTTATCAGCATTAGAGTCACACAGCACGGAAACAGGCCCTTCAGCCCAACTCGGCCCATGCCGACCAACATTTACCATCTAGTTCATAAGTTCTAGGAGCAGAATTCGGCCCATCGAGTCTACGCCACCATTCAATCATGGCCGATCTATCTCTCCCTCCTAACCCCATTCTCCTGCCTTCGCCCCATAACCTCTGACACCCGCACTAATCAAGAATCTGTCAATCTCCGCCTTAAAAGTATCCATTGACTTGGCCTCCACAGCTGTCTGTGGTAATGAATTCCATAGATTCACCACGCTCTGGCTAAAGAAATTCCTCCTCATCTCCTTCCTAAAGGAACGTCCTTTAATTCTGAGGCTGTGCCCTCTGGTCCTGTAAACATCCTCTCCACGTTCATTCTATTCAGGTCTTTCACTATTAGGTAAGTTTCAATGAGGTCCCACCTCGTCCTTCTAAACTCCAGAAGGACCTGCACTTGTCCCGCCTGCCCGCGTTTGGCCCATATCCCTCTAAACTTTCCTATCCCTGTACCTGTCCAAATATCTGTTACATGCTTTCATCGTATCTGCCCCAGCGACTCTGAAGAAGGGCCTCGACCCGAAACGTCGCCTATTCCTTCGCTCCATAGATGCTGCCTCACCCGCTGAGTTTCTCCAGCATTTTTGTCTCCCTATGATGACATTGGAGTCATTCAGCACGGAAGCACGCACCTTTGGCCCAACAAAGACGCAGCAACCAAAGATTATAGAGCAGAGCAAGATGCGCCACTCTGCGAAAAAAGCGTAGTATGACATGGGTATGACACTACGCCATTTTAACGAGCTGCAATTTACAATAATATTAATAACATTTACAATAATATTAACTAAATATGTGAAGTGATCGATGCTGTATAAAACACTGTTCCCTGCAACACTGATTACACTAGAGCGGATTAATCTTTGGAACGGATTACACCAAAGATACTAGAGGAGCATTGCCCGCTGTCCCGGGAGCGCCGACCACGGGCAGACGCTTGAGGCTCTCCCGCCGGCCGCCTTCATCTGGTATCGGGGGGGACTGACCGAGAATCAGTCCTGGATCAACTCAGGAGTGGAGGAAACGTCCTCTTCCCCCAAAGATGCTAGAGGAGCCTCTAGTATCTTTGCTTTTCCCTACGATCTGATGTAAGAGCAGATTGTATAACTGTGGAGTCAGTCCCCGCTACCAAAGATGTCGCGTTTGGCATCAACAAATGGCGGCCGTGACGTTCTGTTGCGTACTACACGTCAGTCCATTGGATTTCGGAGGAGTGGTCTATCTCGCTCTGCTCTATAATCTTTGGCCGCAACTAAGATAGCCACATTTGCCCGTGTTTGGCCCATATCCAAACCTTTTCCATCCATGTAACTGTCCAAACGTGCGTAGGATAGTGTTAGTGTCAGGGGCGATCGCTGGTCTCTTTATGATCAAACGTCTTCTTTAAATGCTGTATGTCTAAAGTCTAAAGCTGGAGCCAAGCTGAATGGGAAAAATGTGTGGGAACTGCCCCCTCTATAAGTGGGGAAAAAAGTGCCCTTTTTCCAGTACTATTCCCGTAATTTTCGGGAATCTTATAGACCATTATGGCGATTTAATGGGATTGATTTGTGCCTGCTGTTTAAAGAGTTTAATTAAAGAGAAATCTAATTCGTGTTTTTATTAGTTTTATTATAATAAATACATTTGCGGCACAGCAGTAATGTTCCCGCCCTACAGCGCCAGGGACCTGGGTTAGAACCTGACTGCGGGTGTTGTCTTTACGGAGTTTGCACGTTCTCCCCTTGACCGCGTGGGTTTTCTCCGGGTGCCACGGTTTCCTCCCACACTCCAAAGACGTGCAGGTTTGTGTTCTAAATGGTAACATTATAAAATTGTCCCTTGTGTGTAGGATAGTGCTAGTGTGTGAGGATCGCTGGTCGGCACGGACTCGGTGGGCCGAAGGGCCTGTTTCCACACTGACGTTCTAAAGTCTAAAGAGTCTGGCAGCATCTCAGGAGTAACATGGATAGGTGACATTTCGGGTCGGGACCCTTATTTTGCCTCAGGTCCGTTAGAAGGATGAGTGGGGGACCTCATTGAAACGCACCGAATAGTGAAAGGCCTGGATAGAGTGGATGTGGAGAGGATGTTTCCACTAGTGGGAGAGTCTAGGACCAGAGGTCACAGCCTCAGAATTAAAGGATGTTCCTTTAGAAAGGAATTTATTTAGTCAGATGGTGGTGAATCTGTGGAATTCATTATCACAAAAGGCTGTGGAGGCCAAGTCAGTGAATATTTTTAAGGCAGAGATAGATAGATTATTGATTAATAGACAATAGACAATAGGTGCAGGAGTAGGCTATTCAGCCCTTCGAGCCAGCACCGCCATTCAATGTGATCATGGCTGATCATCCCCAATCAGTACCCCGTTCCTGCCTTCTCCCCCTGACTCCGCTATTTTTAAGAGCCCTATCTAGCTTTCTCTTGAAAGCATCCAGAGAACCTGCCTCCACCGCCCTCTGAAGCAGAGAATTCCACAGACTCACCACTCACTGTGAGAAAAAGTGTTTCCTTGTCTCCGTTCTAAATGGCTTACTCCTTATTCTTAAACTGTGGCCCCTGGTTCTGGACTCCCCCAAACATCGAGAACATGTTTCCTGCCTCTAGCGTGTCCAAGCCCTTAACAATCTTATATGTTTCAACGAGATGCCCTCTCATCCTTCTAAACTCCAGAGTGTACAAGCCCAGCTGCTCCATTCTCTCAGCAGATTAGTAAAATTGTGGTAAAATTGCAAATTGTCCCTAGAGTGTAGGATAATACTAGTGTACGGGGTGATCGCTGGTCGGCGTGGACTCGATGGGCCGAAGGGCCTGTTTCCGCACTGTATCTCTAAAGTCTAAAGTCTTATTCTTTCAGATGTGGGAACGCTCCAGTGAATCCAGCGTCCATGAACAGGCTCAGCTTCCTGAGAAACAGATGCAGGTAACAAACTCTCCCCAATACTGTATTTTCAACGCTCCCCCCCCCCCCCCCCGCCCTCGCTCCTTCATAAGTGCTCCATCCATCTCGTGCTCTCTGCCCCTTTACAAAGAATGAGAATCTCAGGAATCATCATAATTTAGAAAATTGACGGGGATCTTATAGAAACTTACAAAATTCTTAAGGGGTTGGACAGGCTAGATGCAGAAAGATTGTTCCCGATGTTGGGGGAGTCCAGGACAAGGGGTCACAGTTTAAGGATAAAGGGGAAATCCTTTAGGACCGAGATGAGAAAAACATTTTTCACACAGAGTGGTGAATCTCTGGAACTCTCTGCCACAGAAGGTAGTTGAGGCCAGTTCATTGGCTATATTTAAGAGGGAGTTAGATGTGGCCCTTGTGGCTAAAGGGATCAGGGGGTATGGAGAGAAGGCAGGTACAGGATACTGAGTTGGTGCCACAGAAGGTAGTTGAGGCCAGTTCATTGGCTATATTTAAGAGGGAGTTAGATGTGGCACTTGTGGCTAAAGGGATCAGGGGGTATGGAGAGAATGCAGGTACAGGATACTGAGTTGGATGATCAGCCATGATCATATTGAATGGCGGTGCAGGCTCGAAGGGCCGAATGGCCTCTACTCCTGCACCTATTTTCTATGTTTCTATAATCATACTTTATTAGCCAAGTATGTTTTGTAACATACGAGGAATTTAATTTGCCAGAGTCCTACCAATAAAAAGCAACAGAACACTCAAATACATTTTAACATCAACATCCACCACAGTGACTCCTCCACATTCCTCACTGTGATGGAAGCCGAAAAAAAGTTTGATCTCTCCCTTCGTTGTCCTCCAGCGGGACCTCGAACCTTCTGTTGACGGGACGATCTCACTCCCGTAGCCAGCGGTCGGGGCGATCAAGCTCCTGCATGGGAGGGGGGGGGGGATCTCAGCTCCCCCCGGTCGGGGCTGGTCGAAACGTCGCGCGGCTTTTGGTGCTTCCCGACATCGTCGGTCTCAACCCGAGACTGCGAGCTCCTCGATGTTAAAGTCCGCAGCCGCGGTTTGGAGCGTCTATCCCAGGCAAGGGATCGCAGGCTCCGATGGTAAGTCCACGGCCCCGCGGTGGGGCTCAAAGTCAGTCCCGAGCGAGGCCTCCAGCTCCACGATGAGGAGAAAGACTGGATAGACTCGGCTTGTACTCGCTAGAATTTAGAAGATTGAGGGAGGATCTTATAGAAACTCACAAAATTCTTAAGGGGTTGGACAGGCTAGAGGCAGGAAGATTGTTCCCGATGTTGGGGAAGTCCAGAACAAGGGGTCACAGTTTAAGGATAAGGGGGAAATCTTTTAGGACCGAGATGAGGAAAACATTTTTTTTTCACACACAGAGAGTGGTGAATCTGTGGAATTCTCTGCCACAGAAGGTAGTTGAGGCCAGTTCATTGGCTATATTTAAGTTAGATGTGGCCCTTGTGGCTAAAGGGATCAGGGGGTATGGAGAGAAGGCAGGTACAGGATACTGAGTTGGATGATCAGCCATGATCATATTGAATGGCAGTGCCGGCTCGAAGGGCCGAATGGCCTCTACTCCTGCACCTATTTTCTATGTTTCCACGATGTTAGGCCGCAGAGCGACCGGAGATACGACCCAGAAAACAATCGCATCTCTAGCAAGATAAGAGATTGAGATAAAGTTTCCTCCCACCCACCCCCCACATAAAACAAACCAGAGAACATTATCACGAACTTTTAAAACACACTAAAAAAAAAACTTAAAAAAAAGACGAACAGACAGACTATTGGCGAAGCTGCCATCGTGCGGCACCTCCTAGGTGTTATTAGTAGCTTACTTACTTACTTACTGCCTATTGTGCCTCCTGGCATGTAGGGCAGCAACGAAGGTACCTCCACTCCTGTCTGTTCTGGACTAGCTTCTGGACACTACAGCCCTGGAAGTCTTATCACACCCAGTAGTGTTGATTCCTTCAGTTGCTGTTTCCGTAACATAGTTGTTTTGCGAGACAGGGTTGTTAGCCCTGTGCTCAACCTCCAACCTGGGGGACCAGTGGATTGCTCTTCGTCTCGCCTCTACCCAAGGGCGGTGGAGGCCGGTTCTCTGGACACTTTCAAGAGAGAGAGCTAGATAGGGCCCTTAAAGATAGCGGAGTCGGGGGATATGGGGAGAAGGCAGGAACGGGGTACTGATTGGTGATGATCAACCATGATCACATTGAATGGCGGTGCTGGCTCGAAGGGCCAAATGACCTACTCCTGCACCTATTGTCTATTGGATTCTACTCTTATGCCTTATGTCCTTAATGAACACCATAAAACATAACAAGATACATGAGACATGACATGATGGGGAGGTGCAAAGACTGAGGGAGGGAGTCAGTCTACCCCAGGACAGAAGAGGGAGGAGTTGTACAGTTTGATAGCCACAGGGGGGAAAGGATCTCGTGTGGTGTCAGTGCTGCATCTATCTTTGTGGAGCCAGTCTGTGGCTGAGTTGTTTCGCTGAAGCAAACCTCCCGGCCTGTCATGGGGCAGGATGCAAGTGGCAGGGACAGCTCCCGCTTTCTGAGTGGAGCATTTTGGAGCTGGCTCTCATGACACGGTGCAGAGGTGCCAGCCTGAATCTTCCCCGTGGGTCATTTGTGCAGTTCGTAACCTTGCACACATCTCCCTGTTTATTTCTGTTTTCAGAAATGGCCTGGGACCCCTAAAGGAAGGAGAGCCTCAGTTTGTGGTAGTGCACTGCACCGGCTTCATCAAAGCATGGCCTCCCGCAGGTAGGTGTGTGTGTCTGTGTGTGTGTGTCTGTGTGTGTGAGAGACTGTGTGTGTGTGAGAGACTGTGTGTGTGTGTGTCTGCCTCTGGGTGTGTGTTCCTGAATGTGTGTGTGTGTGTGTGTGTGTGTGTGAATGTGTGTGTGTCTTCCGTTCTGCCTGTGTGTGTGCCTGCTTGTGACCCTGTATTTGGGAGTGAAGTGGTAGTGTGGTGATTATGAAGGCTTTGCTGGAGTTGTGGAAATCATGGCGATGTCATTTTTGTTTCGAGACCTCAAGGAAACAGACACTCTGAGGCAGAGAATTCCACTGATTCCACACCACTGATTCCACTCCAACCATCGATAATAATAATAATAATGGATGGGATTTATATAGCGCCTTTCTAATACTCAAGGCGCTTTACATCGCATTATTCATTCACTCCTCAGTCACACTCGGGGCTGGTAAGCTACTTCTGTAGCCACAGCTGCCCTGGGGCAGACTGACGGAAGCGTGGCTGCCAATCTGCGCCTACGGCCCCTCCGACCACCACCACCAATCACTCACACACATTCACACACAGGCAAAGGTGGGTGAAGTGTCTTGCCCAAGGACGCAACGACAGTATGCACTCCAAGCGGGATTCGAACCGGCTACCTTCCGGTTGCCAGCCGAACACTTAGCCCATTGTGCCGTCTGTCGTCCCATCGATCACCCGTTCACATTAGGTTCATGCTATCCCATTTTCTCATCCACTCCCGACACACTAGGGGGCAATTTACAGAGGGGCTGATGAACCTGCAAACCCGCACGGGCACGTCTTTGGGATGTGGGGGCGAAACCTGAGCACCCGGAGAAAACCCACGCGGGTCACAGGGAGAACGTAGAAACGTGACACAGACAGCACCCGAGGTCGGGATTGATCCCAGGTCCCTGACGCTGTGAGGCAGCAGCTGGCGCAATGGGCTAAGTGTTCGGCTGGCAACCGGAAGGTAGCCGGTTCGAATCCCGCTTGGAGTGCATACTGTCGTTGTGTCCTTGGGCAAGACACTTCACCCACCTTTGCCTGTGTGTGAATGTGTGTGAGTGATTGGTGGTGGTCGGAGGGGCCGTAGGCGCAGATTGGCAGCCACGCTTCCGTCAGTCTGCCCCAGGGCAGCTGTGGCTACAGAAGTAGCTTACCACCACCGAGTGTGACTGAGGAGTGAATGAATAATGCGATGTAAAGCGCCTTGAGTATTAGAAAGGCGCTATATAAATCCCATCCATTATTATTATTATTACCCGCTGCGCCACTATGCCGTCATGCTGCACCTGTGAATTAAAAAACAATATTCATTTCTTCCTGAATTAAAGAGGGAAGGTTTTAACATTCACGACGGAGATGCATTAAGGAGTTATCTTGGTTTATATGTAGGAGTACTCAGCGGAAGAGTGTCTGTACGGGAGTGCAGCGTAGGTTTACAGGGTTAATTCCCGGGATGGCGGGACTGTCATACGCTGAGAGAATGGCGCGGCTGGGCTTGTACACTCTGGAGTTTAGAAGGATGAGAGGGAATCTTATTGAAACATATAAGATTATTAAGGTAGACAAAAGTGCTGGAGAAACTCAGCGGGTGCGGCAGCATCTGTGGAGTGAAGGAAATAGGCAAAGGGTTTGGACACGCTAGAGGCAGGAAACATGTTCCCGATGTTGAGGGAGTCCACAACCAGGGGCCACACACAGTTTAAGAATAAGGGGTCGGCCATTTAGAACGGAGATGAGGAAACACTTTTTCTCACAGAGGGTTGTGAATCTGTGGAATTCTCTACCTCGGAGTGCGGTGGAGGCCGGTTCTCTGGATACTTTCAAGAGACAGCTAGATAGAGCTCTTAAAGATAGCGGAGTCAGGGGAGATGGCAGGAACGGGAGTACTGATTGGGGATAATCAGCCATGATCACATTGAATGGCGGTGCTGGCTCGAAGGGGCCGAATGGCCTACTCCTGCACCTATTGTCTATTGTTGATTTACGAGCAACATCATCCCCGGGTTGACAAAACTGCTGGAGAAACTCAGCGGGTGCAGCAGCATCTATGGAGTGAAGGAAATAGGCAACGTTTCAGGCCGAACCCCTTCATCCCCGGATTCCCCTTTAAAGCTAGTGGGGTTGGTGCAGGGCAACACATGGGAATGGGCTTCTTCATTAGAAGCATGAACATGGTGGTGTTGTTGTTGTCCAGGTGTGACGTTACCTGACGATGAACCAGACGGGAGTCAAGGAAACAAGTTCTGCTTGGTGACTATTGGCCGTTTGCAGGTAAGGTCCCACCTCCTTTGATTTGAAACTTTCAGAGGTACACCGCGGAAACAGGCCCTTTGGCCCGCAGCGGCTAGCCTGTATACCAGCACGATCCTTCACACCAGGGACCACTTCCAATTTTTACCAAAGTCCGACATTTTGGGGAGTCCAGGGGCCACACAATATGTAATATATGCAAAATGAATTTCACTTTCTAATTATCATATCAATCAATCAATTAATCAACCTTTATTAATAATAATAATAATAATAAATTTTGTTTAATGGGCGCCTTTCAGACATCTCAAGGACACCTTACATAGTAATCGGAATAAAAACATATAATCGGAATAGAACAGGTAAAAAAGACATCACAGAGACACAAATTAAAAACAGAATTCAATCCAAAAACAGAAAATCAAAAACACAGTGTGAAGAGAGAGCAGCGGCAGCCAAAGCGCGCCAGCGTCCACTCTCTCTTCACGGCAGCCATCTTGGACACAGACCTACAGGACTACAATTAGACAATAAAATCATCCCCCCACAGTGGATAGCACTGTGGGGGAAGGCACAATGTCCAGTCCCCACCCCATGTTCACCCCAAAGTCAGGCCTATTGAGGCCACCGCAATTGCCTCTACGGAGGCCCGATGTCCCTGGCCGTTCTCACCGGGTGGTCTTGCCCCGGCGTCGGGAGAGTCCTTTCGGCGGCTGGGCCACCTGGAACGGCCGCTTACTGGTTGGAGCCCGCGGCTGCCGAAGCCGACAAGGCCGCGCCGGTTTGGAGCTCCCAGGCTCCCGATGATAAAGTCGGCGCCGCCTCTCCGCACTGCCGCCTCTCCGCACTGCCGCCTCTCCGCACGCCGTCATCTTGCAAGCAACAGTTGTACAGTTCAAAATGAAAAGACGTTTCCCAGGGAATACCGGAGCATCGCACATGAAATTTAAAACATTTCACACATAATAACACTAAAAACAATCCAGTCCCTGATGGAACAGTATAAATAAATAGTTAAAAGCAGGTAAAACAACAACGTTAAAATACAGTAAAACCAATCATAGAAATGTCCGGGGCAGCTGATTTGAGTTGCCAGTGCCAGTTATTAAAGTGGCCAGTGCCAGATATTAAAGTGTCCGTGCCAAGCCGCAGAATCAGGTGACTGTGAGTACAGAGTGACTGTTTAGCAGCCTCACAGCCTGTGGCAGGAAGCTGTTTAGCAGTCTTGTAGTCCGGGCTTTGATGCTACGGTATCTCTTGCCTGATGGCAGGAGATCCAGGTGTATGTGGAGGGGGTGCAGTTTGTCCTTAGCAATTCTCTGAGCTTTTTTCAGACAGCGGCTCTGGAACAGTTCTTGTATCAAGGGTAGGGAGACGCCAATGATCCTCTCTGCTCCCCTCACTACCCTCTGCAGAGCCTTCCTGTCCGAGCAGTTGCAGGTGGAGTACCACGTATTTATGCAGTACGTGAGTACAGACTCCACCGTACCCCTGTAGAAAGCCCTGAGGATGTTGGTGGGGAGTGAGGCCTGTTTTAGTTTCCTCAGGAAGTGCAGTCGCTGATGGGCCCGTTTGACGGTCCCAGTGGTGTTCCTGGACCAGGTGAGGCTGTCTGTAATTTGCACACCGAGGAACTTTATGCTCTCCACTCTCTCCACTGTGGTGCCACTGATGTTGAGGGGTGTATGCTTTGGCTGCGCCCTCCTGAAGTTGACAACCATCTCCTTTGTTTTGTCGACATTTAATTCTAGATTATTTTTGCCGCACCAGTCCACTAGTTGTTTTACTTCCTCCCTGTACATTGACTCGTCAACTCCGCTGATGAGTCCCACCACTGTTGTGTCATCCGTGAATTTTATGATCTTATTGTCCCTGAATCTGGCAGCACAGTCATGTGTGAGCAGTGTGAACAACAGCTCCATTCTCTCAGCATATAATGGTGTCAAGTTGGGAAAAGGAGAAGTACAACGGGATCTGAGGGTCCTTGTACATCAGTCTATGAAAGTAAGCATGCAGGTACAGCAGGTAGTGAAGAAAGCGAATGGCATGTTGGCCTTTATAACAAGAGGAATCGAATATAGGAGCATAGAGGTCCTTCTGCAGTTGTACAGGGCCCTAGTGAGACCACACCTGGAGTATTGTGTGCAGTTTTGGTCCCCTAATTTGAGGAAGGACATTCTTGCTATTGAGGGAGTGCAGCGTAGGTTTACAAGGTTAATTCCCGGGATGGCGGGACTGTTATATGCTGAGAGAATGGAGCGGCTGGGCTTGTACACTCTGGTGTTTAGAAGGATGAGAGGGAATCTTATTGAAACATATAAGATTGTTAAGGGCCTGGACACGCTAGAGGCAGGAAACATGTTCCCGATGTTGGGGGAGTCCAGAACCAGGGGCCACACACAGTTTAAGAATAAGGGGTAAGCCATTTAGAACGGAGACGAGGAAACACTTTTTCTCACAGAGAGTGGTGAGTCTGTGGAATTCTCTGCCTCAGAGGGCGGTGGAGGCCGCTTCTCCGGAGCTAGATAGGGCTCTTAAAAATAGCAGAGTCAGGAGATATGGGGAGAAGGCAGGAACAGGGTACTGAGTGGGGATGATCAGCCATGATCACATTGAATGGCGGTGCTGGCTCGAAGGGCCGAATGGCCTGCTCCTGCACCTATTGTCTATTGTCGTACAGCAATCCCCGCACACTTCAATTATCCTACACACGCTCGGGAGAATTTACAATTATATCAATCAACCTACAAACCTGTACGTCTTTGGAGTGTAGGGGGAAACCGGAGCACCCGGAGAAAACCCACGCAGGTCACGGGGAGAACGTGCAATTCCATACAAATGGAGTCTGAAGAAGGGTTTCGGCCCGAAACGTTGCCTCTTTCCTTCGCTCCATAGATGCTGCCTCACCCGCTGAGTTTCACCAGCATTTTTGTCTACCTTCGATTCTCCAGCATCTGCAGTTCCTTCTTGAACAACTCCATACAAACGTTACCCGAGGTCAGGATCGAACCCGGGCCTCGGGCTCTAGGGTAGCAACTCTCATTGCCGCGCTGCTGTGCTCATCTCTCCCCTAGCCCCCAGAGACCTCTGATCAGAACTCCATCTTCAAGAGGTAACCTTCCATCTTGAAAGATTACAATGGCTGATGAATGGAAATCCATGGGTGTTGTTTCGAGAGGGACTGAGGGCCCTCTCTAACACAACCCGGGCGCAGACCTAACCCCGGTTGGTAAAAGAGGCTAGCGTCTGTCTCGGGCTGGTTGGTTTGCTAGTTCGGCCGGCTGCATCGGACAGTAGAGAGCATGCTGACCGGTTGCATCGTGGCTCGGTTCGGCAACTTGAGCGTCCAGGAGCCGAAAAGGATCGCAGAAAGTTGTGACCACTGCCCAGTCCATCACCGGCTCTGACCTCCCCACCATCGAGGGGATCTATCGCAGTCGCTGCCTCACAAAGGCAGCCAATATCATCAAGGACCTACACCATCCTGGCCACGCACTCATCTCTCCGCTACCATCGGGCAGAAGGTACAGGAGCCTGAAATCTGGTACATCCAGCTTCTTCCCCACAGCCATCAAATGTTATTAAACTTGCCAACAAACAGACTCTGAACGGGGTGGGAGATTGCAACCTTCACGTGGTCCGCCCTGTTTCGACGAATGCAATCAACAAGGCGTGCACAATCAAGTAAGATCAAATAGAACAAGTTGTCCCGCAACTTTAGGCTGTGCACGCCATACGTAAGAAGAAGAAGACTCTGAACTGTAACAGCCTATTGCACTTTATCTGCTTATTTATGTGTATATTGAACTGAACTGTTCTGTATTTTTGTCTACAATACTCTGGATCTGGAGTAACTCCCTGGAGTAACTCTTCCTTCTGGTTTCCTTGTCCTCCATAATACATAGATACATAGAAAATAGGTGCAGGAGTAGGCCATTCGGCCCTTCGAGCCTGCACCGCCATTCAATATGATCATGGCTGATTATCCAACTCGGTATCCCATCCCTGCCTTCTCTCCATACCCCCTGATCCCTTTAGCCACAAGGGCCACATCTAACTCCCTCTTAAATATAGCCAATGAACTGGCCTCAACTACCCTCTGTGGCAGAGAGTCCCAGAGATTCACCACTCTCTGTGTGAAAAATATTGTTCTCATCTCGGACCTAAAAGATTTCCCCCTTATCCTTAAACTGTGACCCCTTGTTCTGGACTTCCCCAACATCGGGAACAATCTTCCTGCATCTAGCCTGTCCAACCCCTTAAGAATGTTGTAAGTTTCTATAAGATCCCCCCTCAATCTCCGAAATTCTAGTGAGTATAAGCCGAGTCTATGCAGTCTTTCTTCATATGAAAGTCCTGACATCCCAGGAATCAGTCTGGTGAACCTTCTCTGCACTCCCTCTATGGCAATAATGTCCTTCCAAATATTCTAAATGGAATTTAAACTGGAGGTGGTGGAGGGCTGAACAATAGCAGACTATTGCATTTTATCTGTTTATTTATTGTGTGTATATATGGGCTATTGTATATAAACACACTGAACTTTTATCTGTTTAAGAAGGAACTGCAGATGCTGGAAAATCGAAGGTACACAAAAATGCTGGAGATACTCAGCGGGTGCAGCAGCATCTATGGAGCGAAGGAAACCCTTCTTCAGACGTTGCCTTTCTCCAGTATTTTTGTGTACCCTGAACTTTTATCTCCTGTTCTGTATTAGGTTTACATGTTCTGTTGTGCTGCAGCAAGCAAGAATTTCATTGTCCCAATCTGGGACACATGACAATAAACTCTCTTGACTTGGCCTTTAACCCTTTCCCTGCCCTGCTTCGCAGGTCACCAGCTCGCCGAGTTGCGTCGACATGAAAGGCATCAGCCTCCCGACCGAGTTCCTCTCCCGCCACAACACCAACGGCATCTTCACCTTCGTCGATCACCGGTGCGTGGGCACCGTGGGATACCAACCCCAGGTAGGCACTTTCGTTGGCATCGTTGTTGGGTTACGATTGTCTGGTGTACCAAGAAACTGAGAGAATCTCGGAGAATTACGGTAATAGCCAGCCGTGGGTACTCGGGGCTATATATTTCACTCATGGACATTTTTCAACGTGCTGAAAAAACGTCCCGACTTACCTGATGTCCCGAGTACCTACGGCTGGCATTACGGGCCGATATATCTACGGCCTCCTACAGACTCGCTACGGACATTCTCCGAGTTTGAATCGAGGGGAAAATTCGGGTGAATTCGGGAGTAACTTGGAACGTGGGACAGGGCCTTTAAACTAACTCCTCTAGTGAGGTCTGCGGTTTAATATGCCTGGACATGCCTGGTCAATACTCCTGGTTCAATCGGTTTTTGTACAGGTCCACCACCGATTTTCCAGCACCCTTGTTTCTGGAGCCATGCCAGATTATCTCTTTTGCCGGACCAACAGAGGTCACGGCCTACGAGACCCGGGTTAGCATTCATAGCAAAAGGAATTGAGTATACGAGCAGGGAGGTTCTACTGCTGTTGTACAGGGTCTTGGTGAGACCACACCTGGAGTATTGCGTACAGTTTTGGTCTCCCAATCTGAGGAAAGACATTCTTGCCATAGAGGGAGTACAGAGAAGGTTCACCATACTGATTCCTGGGATGGCAGGACTTTCATATGAAGATAGACTGGATAGACTCGGCTTGTACACGCTAGAATTCAGAAGATTGAGGGGGGATCTTTTAGAAACTTACAAAATTCTTAAGGGGTTGGACAGGCTAGGTGCAGGAAGATTGTTCCCGATGTTGGGGAAGTCCAGAACAAGGGGTCACAGTTTAAGGATAAGGGGGAAATCTTTTAGGACCGAGATGAGAAAAACGTTTTTCACATAGAGAGTGGTGAATCTGTGGAATTCTCTGCCACAGAAGGTAGTTGAGGCCAGTTCATTGGCTATATTTAAGAGGGTTAGATGTGGCCCTTGTGGCTAAAGGGATCAGGGGGTATGGAGAGAAGGCAGGTACAGGATACTGAGTTGGATGATCAGCCATGATCATATTGAATGGCCGAATGGTCGAAGGGCCAAATGGCCTCTTCCTGCACCTATTTTCTATGTTTCTATGTTTCTACTTGCATACACAGATGAAACGAAAAAACGCTACTCGATCAGTTTCCATTCAGTGTAGTTAATAAAAAAAAAGGATAAATACATAGAGATTTAAAAAAATAATTAAAATGACCATATCTAAAAACAGACAGTAGGCCTAAAATTTACAATAGAATAAAAACTGACATTCCGACCGACAGTGGCTTTGTTTTGACAGGTGGCTAGCTGTCAAAGTATGGGCGAGGTTGGATATGTTGGTGAACGATATATGGGGAGGGGACACAGTCTGTTAACCAGTCTTATTGCCTGTGGGAAGAAGCTGTGGAGCATCCTCCTGGTTTTGCAGCTGATGCTCCTGTACCTCTTCCCAGATGGCAGAATGGAGAAGATGTGGTGTGATGGATGGTTGGGGTCCTTGATAACGGAGATGGCTCCGCTTCTTATAGATCTCCACCAGGAAAGGGAGTGGGGCACCAATGATCCTGCTGGCTGTCTTCACTATCCTGTTGAGTTGATTTTGTTCATAAGCCTTGCAGCTCCCAAACCAGGATTAGATTAGATTAGATTAGATTATTTAATGACCACACAGTCAAGCTGGTGGAATTCAGGTTCAGTACAGGATGTTACAAGATAGGCTGATTCCCGTCAAACATAACATAAAACACAACATCATACAATATACAGCACATGCATGGGGAGGATATGTGCAGTTATCATAGTGTGTTCAGAATTCGGATTGCGTGTGGGTAAAAACTTTTTAAATCGAGATGTCTTGGCGGGCAGTGAGCTGTAGCGCCTTCCTGATGGCAGCAGGTGGAAGATGTGGTGAGCTGGGTGGGAGGGATCAGAAATGATTTTTCTTTACATGATTGTCTCGTGTTCCAAGAAACGGTGAGAATCGTCGTGTGCGTCGACCCAGTCTAATCCGAATCAAGTCACTCAGCAGGCCGATCACCCCGACGAGAGGGCCTGTACATCCGGCCGTTTGGACAGTGGCGACTACAGAGGGTTCATGGCCCCGACCACGGATGAACAAAGGAGGAGGACTAAAGGGCCTGTTCCACTTGCCGATTTTTTTTCAGCGACTGCCCGGCGTCATATCAGTGTCGCCAAAAGATTTTGAACGTCTCAAAATCCAGCGGCGACAAAAAAAAAAACGTTGCGACACTCGGAAAAAACACCGCGCGTCGTACGTCAGGTCTTGGGCGCGCCAGAGGCAGGAAACGTGTTCCCGATGTTGGGCGAGTCCAGAACCAAGGGGCCACACAGTCTTAGAATAAAGGGGAGGTCATTTAGAATAAAGGGGAGGTCATTTAGAATAAAGGGGAGGTCATTTAAGACTGAGGTGAGAAAAAACCCTTTTCACCCAGAGAGTTGTGAATTTGTGGAATTCCCTGCCACAGAGGGCAGTGGAGGCCAAGTCACTGGATGGATTTAAGAGAGAGTTCGATAGTGCTCTAGGGGCTGGTGGAGTCAAGGGATATGGGGAGAAGGCAGGCACGGGTTATTGATAGGGGACGATCAGCCATGATCACATTGAATGGCGGTGCTGGCTCGAAGGGCCGAATGGCCTCCTCCTGCACCTATTGTCTATTGTCTATTGTCATCTCCGCCGCATCACGCCATGAGTTTTTCGGTGACCTGATACGTTAGTCGATGATGCCAGCAATCGCCGAAAAAATCAGCCAAGTGGGACAGGCCCGAAACTGAACCTTGTTGCCTTCCGCCACAGTGAAGAATGCTGTGGTGGATGTTTATGTTAAATTCTATTGTGTATTGTGTGTTCCTTTTTCAATTGCATCGCTGGGTGGCAAATTCATCTCACCGTACCCGAGCCGGTGCATGTGACAATTTAAATTTGAACTTGAACTTGAACTTGAGGTCCGGCAGCATCTCCGAAGAAAAAGGATGGGGCCCAACCCGAAACGGTCGATGGTCAGCACCAACTTGATGGGCCGAAGGGCCTGGTTCGGCATCTGATCTATGTTCTCGTCGGTGGAAAAGTCCAGCTTTTTGTTTTGCCACGCTCAAGTTCAAGTTCAAGTGAGTTTATTGTCATGTGTCCCTGTATAGGACAATGAAATTCTTGCTTTGCTTCAGCACACAGAACATAGTAGGCATTTACTACAAAACAGATCAGTGTGTCCATATACCATAATATAAATATATACACACATGAATAAATAAACTGATAAAGTGCAAATAACAGAAAATGGGTTATTAATAATCAGAGTTTTGTCCGAGCCAGGTTTAATAGCCTGATGGCTGTGGGGAAGTAGCTATTCCTGAACCTGGTTGTTGCAATCTTCAGGCTCCTGTACCTTCTACCTGAAGGTAGCAGGGAGATGAGTGTGTGGCCAGGATGGTGTGGGTCTTTGATGATACTGCCAGCCTTTTTGAGGCAGCGACTGCGATAAATCCCCTCGATGGGAGGAAGGTCAGAGCCGATGATGGACTGGGCAGTGTTTACTACTTTTTGTAGTCTTTTCCTTACGTGCATTAAAATTCCACATTTTTCTTTTTGTAAGGAGCTGCTGGGGAAAGATATTGTGGACTTTGCCCACCCTGAGGATAAAGGACTCCTGCGCGACAGCTTTCAGCAGGTAATGAACCACCTTGTTTAATCCTGGTGGTTAAAAGGCTTTGTTCTTACACTCTTTACGGGGAGGCACGGTGGCGCAGCGGTAGAGTTGCCATCTCACAGCCGCCAGAGACCCGGGTGCGATCCTGACCACGGGCGCTGTCTGTACGGAGATTGTACGCTCTCCCCGTGACCCGCGGGATCTCCGGTTTCTTCCCACACTCCCAAGACGTACAAGTTTGTAGGCTTCAATTAAATTGTCCCTAGTTGTGTGTTGGATAGTTAGTGTGCGGGGATCGCACGTTGTATCTTTAAAGCCCTGTCCCACTTTCCTGAGTTACTCACGAATTCCCCCGAGTTTTCCCCTTGATTCAAACTCGGAGAATTACGGTAATAGCCAGCCGTTGGTACTCGGGGCTATATTTGTCACTCGTGGACATTTTTCAACGCGCTGAAAAAAACGCCCCGACTTACCTGATGACCCGAGTACCTACGGCTGGCATTACGGGCCGCTACGATATATCTACGGACTCCTACAGACTCGCTACGGACATTCTCCGAGTTTGAATCGAGCGGAAAATCCGGGAGAATTCATGAGTAACTTGGGAAAGTGGGACAGGGCCTTTAAACTAACTCCTCTGGCGAGGTCTGCGGTTTAATATGCCTGGACATGCCTGGTCAATACTCCTGGTTCAATCGGTTTTTGTACAGGTCCACCACCGATTTTCCAGCACCATTGTTTCTGGAGCCATGCCAGATTATCTCTTTTGCCGGACCAACAGAGGTCACGGCCTACGAGACCCGGGTTAGCATTCATAGCAAAAGGATTTGAGTATAAGAGCAGGAGGTTCTACTGCAGTTGTACAGGGTCTTGGTGAGACCACACCTGGAGTATTGCGTGCAGTTTTGGTCTCCTAATCTGAGGAAAGACATTCTTGCCATAGAGGGAGTACAGAGAAGGTTCACCAGACTGATTCCTGGGATGGCAGGACTGTCTTATGAAGAAAGACTGGATAGACTCGGCTTGTACTCGCTAGAATTTAGAAGATTGATTAGATTAGATTAGATTAGATTTCCTTTATTGTCATTCAGACCTTTCGGTCTGAACAAAATGCTGTTGCCTGCAGCCATACATGTAATAATAACAACACACAATAAACACAAATTAACATCCACCACAGTGAGTTCACCAAACACCTCCTCACTGTGATGGAGGCAAAAGTCTTAGAGTTACTGTCTCTTCCCTCCTCTCCCTCTGCGCCGAGGCGATACCCCACCGGGCGATGGTATCAGTCCCGCGGTTCAAGCTCCGCAGCCCGGGGGTGGTCGAAGCTGCCGCCCTCCAGTCCAGCGGACGCAGCTGTTGCAACGGGAGCTCCGGAAAACAGGTACCAGCCTGTGACCTGCGAGCTCCCGACGTTGTCATCCACTGGCCCGCGGCCGAGCCCCGGATCCAGGTCGCCGCCGCCTCAGCCGCCGGAGCAGCGTCTCAGCCCCGCACCGGGCCGCCCACACGGCAGCGTCTCAGCCCCGCACCGGGCTGCCCCCACGGGAGCGCCTTCCAGCCGGGAGCCAGTCCGCCCTCACCGGAGCGCCTTCCAGCCGGTAGCCAGGCCACCCACACGGCAGCGTCTCAGCCCCGCACCGGGCTGCCCCCACGGGAGCGCCTTCCAGCCAGGACCCAGGCCGCTCACACGGGAGCGCCTTCCAGCCGGCAGCCGTGCCGCCCGCACGGGAGTGTCTCAGCCCCGCGCCGTCCGCCCCCACCGGAGCGCCGAGTCGTGCCGCTACCCGGACGTCGCCACAGCTCGAAGACGGCCAGCCTCGCGTTGGTGAGTCCTGGCTGGCTCTACCTCCGGACCCTCGAGGTCGGTCGCAGGTTGGAGGCCGCCAGCTCCGCCATTAGGCCTAAGCGCAGACGGGGGAAGAGAAGGGGGATACAACAAGAAAGTCGCATTCCCCCGAAGGGAGAGACAGAAAGCCCTGTTTCACCCCCCCTCCCCCCACACACATAACACCACCTAATAACCAAAACATTTACTAAACTAGACAAAAAAAACAACACAAAAAAGTAAAAACAGACAGACTGCAGGCGAGCCGCAGCCGTATCACAGCGCCACCACTTCCGGAGGGGGGATCTTATAGAAACTTACAAAATTCTCAAGGGGTTGGACAGGCTAGATGCAGGAAGATTGTTCCCGATGTTGGGGAAGTCCAGAACAAGGGGTCACAGTTTAAGGATAAGGGGGAAATCTTTTAGGACCGAGATGAGAAAAACATTTTTCACACAGAGAGTGGTGAATCTGTGGAATTCTCTGCCACAGAAGGTAGTTGAGGCCAGTTCATTGGCTATATTTAAGAGGAAGTTAGATGTGGCCCTTGTGGCTAAAGGGATCGGGGTATGGAGAGAAGGCAGGTACAGGATATTGAGTTGGATGATCAGCCATGATCATATTGAATGGCGGTGCAGGCTCGAAGGGCCGAATGGCCTACTCCTGCACCTATTTTCTATGTTTCTATGAGAGGAGTCCAATGGAACTGGAACGGTCCGCCTATAGCCGCAAACAAACACAAGCTATTCACCAAAGATCCTATAGCGAAGCAAGATAGACCACTCCTGCTAAATGCAATGGGCTGACGTGTAGTACGCAACGCAGCGGAACGTGGGCCTTTTTTTCATCCATTTCAGTAACCCGACCCGACCAGCAGTGTAATCAACGTTGCAGGGGAACAGTTTGTGTTAATAAATTAAAATTCTGAAAATGAGGAGAAGATTTTTCCCAAATAACGTATATTTTTACGAGGATGTTTCCGTAACCGGCTTCCGTCTCCGCACTAGTATCTTTGCTCCGCTACGGGATCTTTGGTGCGGAGACGGAAGCCGGTTACGGAAATGGGGCCGAATATTACCCCATGAATCCGCCCATGACCGTACTACGTCTTTTTCGTCGAGTGGACTATCTTGCTCGCTGTAGGATTAGTAAACTCTACCCTACGGAGAGACGCAAAATGCTGGAGCAACTCAGCCGGTCGGGCAGCATCTCTGGAGAATAAAGGATGGGTGACGTTTCGGGTCTTTAGAGGAAGGGTCACCCTTCCTCTTTCTCCAGAGATAGCTGCCTGACCCGCTGAGTTACTCCAGCACTTTGTGCGTCTCTGGTATAAACCAGCATCTGCTGTTCTTTGGTTCAACCTTCTAAACCAGTGGTTCCCAACCTTTTTTTAGCTCATGGGATCTTTTAATTTTTCTGTGCCCCCCTGACATTATTAGCGGAAAAAAAGTACTTCAATATTATAATACCTTCCATAAAAATATCAGTGTCTATTCATTGCACATATATTCTCTTTTATTCTATTCCACAAACATCAAACATATTTCAACTACATGGATTTAAATTTATTAGAACTGAAATTTAGGAGGCAACAGGGTGGTAGCTCTGTGGCCCCCTTCATTGAACCTGTGGCCCCCTAAAGTTTTCTGTGGCCCCACTGAAATTTGCCATGGCCCCAGGTTGGGAATCACTTTTCTAAACTATGACCCTCTCTCTCTTCCACCCTCCACTCGCACTGTCTCCCTCTTTCTCCCTCTTTCTCCCTCTTTCTCCCTCTTTCTCCCTCTTTCTATCTCCTTCTCCCTCCTTCTCCCTCTCTCCCTCTCTCCCTCCCTCTCCCTCCCTCTCCCTCCCTCTCCCTCCCTCTCCCTCCTTCTCCCTCCTTCTCCCTCTCTCCCTCCCTCCCTTCCTCTCTCTCTCTCTCTCCCACATAGTTTAGAAGGTCATATAAAGGGCGCGGGAGAGGCACACGACGAGGTGTCCCGAAACAGGGTTGTGCCCCCGAGATGGAGGTTTCACTGCACTAAAGGCCAACGATCGCCCCCTGTCGGCCTGCTAACTCTTTGTTCACGTTGCCCCCCCCCCCCCCCCCCCCCCCCCCCCCGCTGGGCACTGACGCCTCTCCCGTGCTCTTCGCAGGTGGTCACCCTGAAGGGGCAGGTGTTGTCCGTCATGTTCCGCTTCCAGACCAAGAGCCGAGAGTGGGCGGTGATCCGGACGAGCTGCTTCACCTTCCAGAACCCTTATTCCGACGACATCGAGTACATCGTCTGCACCAACACAAACGTCAAGTACGTATTGCCCGTTAACCCTTGTCGGCGCCCTTTATGTGGCCCCCCTTTGCATACCTTGGGTTCGCAAAAACAAAGAGTTTCAATGTGCCTTATCATGCGTGACAACAAGGTATTCATTTGTTTTTCTACATCGGTAGGCCTGGCGATCGCTTCGCCCAACACTTCCGCTCGGTTCGCAATAACCAACCTGATCTCCCGGTGGCCCAGCACTTCGACTCCCCCTCCCATCCCCAATCTGGCCTTTCTGTCCTGGGCCTCCTCCATGGCCAGAGTGAGTTCCCACCGTAAATTAGAGGAGCAGCACCTCATATTTCGCTTGGGTAGTTTACACCCCAGCGGTATGAACATTGACTTCTCCAATTTCAGGTAGTCCCTGCTTCCTCCCTCTTTCCCCCTCCCCTTCCCAGCTCTCCCGCAGCCCACTGACTCCGCCTCTTCCTTACTTCTTTCCCGCCCCACCCCAACCCCCACATCAGTCTGGAGAAGGGTCTCGACCCGAAACGTCGCCTATTTCCTTGGCTCCATAGATGCTGCCTCGCCCGCTGAGTTTCTCCAGCATTTTTGTCTACCTTCGATATTCCAGCATCTGCACAGTTTTCTTAAACATTTGTTTGTCCGTTCATTTATATGTTCCTTCAATCAATCTATCATTCATTCATTGATTCATTGTCTGTACCTCCGCCTGTCCTGGATGGAACTGGCTGCCCGTGTTTATTTAAACTCACAATTTTATCTGGTCTTGATTTAAACATAAACTATTACAGTGCTTCTTAAACTATTTCAGTGTCATTCACCCTTGAGTCTTTATCACAAAACTTAATTCACCCTCGACTAAATGTTCTTATGTCTTTTGGTAATTTTCATCTCAATCTCCCTTGTATATAATATCTGAATAAATTAAGTCATTCACCCTTCATTCATCAAAGAACATCAAAGAGGAGGTACACAAAATTGCTGGGGAAACTCAGCGGGTGCAGCAGCATCTATGGAGCGAAGGAAATAGGCGACGTTTCGGGCCGAAACCCTTCTTCAGAGGTTGACTGAACTTTGGTGCCTTCCCTCACAGTGGGAAACTTTGACTCCGCTGTGTGTGGGGATGTTTGTGTTAAAGACTATCGTGTTCTTTGTTTTGTTTTTTTATTCGTATGGCTGTACGAGCTGCTACGGTCGGGCAAACGCCTCCGTTGCCATGCTGTGAGAACGGAGAGGCTGAGAAGGAGTTTCTTCCCAGAGGCCATTCGGACTGTAAACTCCTATCTCACCAGGGACTAACTTTACTGAACCTTTGCGTACAGTTTTGGTCTCCTAATCTGAGGAAAGACATTCTTGCCATAGAGGGAGTACAGAGAAGGTTCGCCAGACTGATTCCTGGGATGTCAGGACTTTCATGTGAAGAAAGACTGGATAGACTCGATTTGTACTCGCTAGAATATAGAAGATTTAGGGGGGATCTTATAGAAACTTACAAAATTCTTAAGGGGTTGGACAGGCTAGATGCAGGAAAATTGTTCCCGATGTTGGGGAAGTCCAGAACAAGGGATCACAGTTTAACGATAAGGGGGAAATCTTTTAGGACCGAGATGAGGAAAACATTTTTCACACAGAGAGTGGTGAATCTGTGGAATTCTCTGCCACAGAAGGTAGTTGAGGCCACAGTTCATTGGCTATATTTAAGAGGGAGTTAGATGTGGCTAAAGGGATCAGGGGGTATGGAGAGAAGGCAGGTACAGGATACTGAGTTGGATGATCAGCCATGATCATATTGAATGGCGGTGCAGGCTCGAAGGGCCGAATGGCCTACTCCTGCACCTATTTTCTATGTTTCCTTCCGCCCACAATATTTAATATGTAAAAGAATATGTGATTCTGTTTTTAGTTTGTTTGGTTGTTTGTCTTTTTGCACAAAGTCCGCGAGCATCGCCACTTTTCATTTCACTGCACATCTCGTATGTGTATGTGACGAATAAACTTGACTTGACTTGTACGGTGACCACAAACTTCACTGTACCAATTGGTGCATGTGACAATAAATGCCTCTTGTCTCTTGTCCCTGGCGGACTCTTCGGAAGGTACAAGGTAGGATGGTGCGAGTGTACAGAGTGATCGCTGGACGGCAAGGACTCAGTGGGCCGAAGGACCTGTTTCTGCACTGTACCTCTGAAATCTCCATCACTGGCCACAGACATCGATCAATAGACATTAGTAGAGGTGCAAGAGGCTATATTTAAGAGGGAGTTAGATGTGGCCCTTGTGGCTAAAGGGATCAAGTTCAAGTTTAAGTGAGTTTATTGTCATGTGTCCCTGTATAGGACACTGAATATGATCTTCTTGCTTTGCTTAAGTACAATCAGGGGGTATGGAGAGAAGGCAGGTACAGGATACTGAGTTGGATGTATTGATCGTATTGAATGGCCGTGCAGGCTCGAAGGGCCGAATGGCCTCTACTCCTGCACCTAGTTTCTATGTTTCTAAGAGCTGGCTCGAAGGGCCAAATGGCCTGCTCCTGCACCTATTGTCTATTGATTGGGAACATTTCCTTGAAACACTGCCCTCTGCTTGCTACCGTCAAGCCAATTTAGGATTCAACGGTTTGAAGAAGGACTCTGACCCGAAACGTCACCTATTCCTTCTCTCCAGAGATGCTGCCTGTCCCGCTGAGTTACTCCAGCTTTTTCTGTCTGTCTTTGTCATCATTGACCTTGTGGCTTAATCTTTTTCTTAAAAATGAATTCATGCCGGTTTCATGCATGGGCGTAACGTTCGACTTTCTCCACAGGCATTTGCAGCAGACGCCCGCTCTCACCGGACCCGAGGAGCTGACGTATGAACACCCGCAGGTAAACTGAAGAGTGACCGAAATCCAGAGTCGCAAAGCCCTGACCCGTCTGCAGCACGCACGGTGGCACAGCGGTCGAGCCGCTGCCTCCCAGCGCCAGAGACCCGGGTTCAATCCGGACCTGAGCTGCTGCCTGTACGGAGTTTGCACGTTCTCCCCGTGACCACGTGGGTTTTGCCCGGGTGCTCCGGTTTCCCCTCGCACTCCAGATTTGCAGGTTAATTGGGTTCGGTCATAATTGTGAAATTGTCCCTGATGTTTAGAGAACATTCCCTCCCCCCTCCCTCTCCCTCTCTCTCCCTCTCACTCTCTCCCTCTCCCCCTCCCTCCCTTCCACTCCCTCTCTCTCTTCCACCCTCCATTCTCACTCTCTCCCTCTTTCTCTCTCTCCCTCTCCCTCTCCTTCTCTTCCTCTCTCTCTCTCCCTCTCACTCATATCTCTCACTCCGTTGCCTACATCTCACTATGTGTGTGAGTGTGTGTGCGTGTGCGCGCACGCGTGTGTGTCTGTGTAAGAGTGTGTGTAAGCGTGTGTGTGTAAGCGTGTGCGTAAGCGTGTGTGTGTGTGTAAGTGCGTGTGTGAGCGTGTGTGTGTCTGTCTGTGTAAGCGTGTGCGTGTGTGTGTGCGTGTGTGTGTGCGTGTGTGTCTGTGTGCGTGTGTGTAAGCGTGTGTGTGCGTGTGTGTCTGTGCGTGTGTGTCTGCGTGTGTGTCTGTGTGTGCGTGCGTGTGTGTCTGTGTGTGCGTGTGTGTAAGCGTGTGTGTGTGTGTGTGTGACTGTGTGTGTGTGTGTCTGTGTGTGTGTGTGTGTGACTGCGTGTGTGTGCGCGTGCGTGTGTGGTCGGTCTCTGTTCCTATCTCTCCTTCCCCTCCCCGACGTTGAATTCCTCTCCCCGTGACAATGTGCTCGTTGTTTTTCTCTCTGTGCTGCCTCGCGTGTCAGGTCGGTGTCCAGGCCCCAGCCACAGAACGCACCAAGCCCACCAGCAAGACGGAGCCGCACTACAACAGGGAGGCGGACGCTCGGTACGCGGACATCTACTCCGGAATCACCACAGGCAAGTAAACTCTGCAATGTCTTTGCCACTTCCATCCAGTCAGGAGTGTTGTATTGTCAGTATGTGCAGGTGTCGGAGCCTGTCCCACTTACGTGACCTTTGCGGGCGACAGCTGGCACCCTTGATAGGCCGCCGAAATTCTTAACATGTTGAAAATTCAGCGGCAATCAGAAAGACGCTACGACTCTTTGGAGACCTCTCACGACCATACAGCCTGTGCTCCGGTTTCCTCCCACACTTCAATGCTCCTTTTCTGGAGAGAAGGAATAGGTGACATTTCGGGTCGAGCCTTCGGACTCTCTCGTATCCCTTTCCCCTGACTCTCAGTCCGAAGAAGGGTCTCGACCCGAAACGTCGCCCGTTCCTTCTCTCCAGAGATGCTGCCTCACCCGCTGAGTTACTCCAGCATTTTGTGCCTGACATAGTGATGCATGCTGTTGTTGTTGTTGTGGGGGATAACGGTGTGAAAGATGTATTTTGTGTTGTGCAGTTGACCAGAACAAGGCAGTTCCATCGAGCCCGGCTGCTGGGAACCAGCAGATCTACCAGCAAGGGACCTCCTTCCCGTCGGCACGCCCAGCGCAGAACTTCAGGTACGTCCGCCCTCTTCTGTAGAGCTGCTCAGACCACCCGAGCCCAAGGCCGTCATAGGCATCGGTCATTGGGTACAAGGCACATATCAAAGGCATCCTGTCATTGCATACCTCAAAGGCATCGGACATTGTCTCAATACCCCTTACTGGGATTCATCTGGGCTTCCTCTCTCATCAATTGGTAGACACATTTCAAAGTCATCGGTCATTGTCTCAACACACAGCAACCTGAGGCTAGCCTGGGCTTGCCTTTCTGTATCAATCTACTGGAGAAAAGCCTGCTTTGAGACTAAATATAATCTAGCCATGAATCCATTTAATATTTTCTTATATTTTCAAGTTCAAGTGAGTTTATTGTCATGTGTCCCTGATAGGACAATGCAATTCTTGCTTTGCTCAGCACACAGAACATAGTAGGCATTTACTACAAAACAGATCAGTGTGTCCATATACCACAATATAAATATATACACACATAAACAAATAAACTGATAAAGTGCAAATAGCAGATAATGGGCCACCAATAATCAGAGTTTTGTCCGAGCCAGGTTTAATAGCCTGATGGCTGTGGGGAAGTAGCTATTCCTGAACCTGGTTGTTGCAGTCTTCAGGCTCCTGTACCTTCTACCTGAAGGTAGCGGGGAGATGAGTGTGTGGCCAGGATGGTGTGGGTCTCTGATGATACTGCCAGCCTTTTTGAGGCAGCGACTGCGATAAATCCCCTCGATGGAAGGAACAATTTAACATTCAGCTTTATCAGTGCTGGCTCGAGGGGCCGAATGGCCTACTCCTCCTGCACCTGTTGTCTATTGTCTATTGCTGATGGTCCTCTCCTCTCCTCTCTCTCGCCGGCAGCACCGGGATGGCTCCGTCGGTGAATGTGGTGCAGCAGCCCAGCGCGGCGGGACAGATCCTGGCCCAGATATCCCGGCAGTCGTCCGGCGGCCAGGTTTCCGGGAACGCCTGGAGCGGAAGCCGTCCCCCGTTCCCGGCACAGGTACTCGCCCGACTCTTGACGTTCAATTCCCCTCCGACGGTCCGCCTGCTTTTTACCTTCCCCGTCCCACCTGTTTAGTTAAGTCAAGTCAATTTCATTTCTATAGCACATTTAAAAACAACTCCCGTTGACCAAAGTGCTTTACATCAGTGCAGGAACTAACGTGCTACATACAGTGGTACATAGATCTAACAATACATACATAAATACACACATACACACCTCGCTCCCTCAGAGGACCTCAAGAAACGCTTGTGAGTAGAAATAAGTTTTAAGTCTAGACTTAAAGGAGTCGATGGAGGGGGCAGTTCTGATGAGGAGAGGGATACTGTTCCACAGTCTAGGTGCTGCAACCGCAAAAGCACGGTCGCCCCTGAGCTTAAACCTGGACCGCGGGATGGTCAGTAGCCCCAAGTCGGCCGACCTGAGGGACCTGGAGGTGGAATGGTGGGTTAGCAGATTTTTGATGTAGGTGGGGGCAAGCCCGTTAAGGGCTTTGTATACATAAAGGAGGAGCTTGAAATTGATTCTGTAGCGTACTGGGAGCCAGTGGGGAGAGGCCAGAATCGGTTTCGTTATAGTTTAGAGACGCAGAGGCCCTTCGGCCCACTGAGTCTGCGCCGACACTTGCACTATCCTACACACACCGGGGACAATTTTACATTTACACCAAGCCGATTAACCTACAAACCTGCACGTTTTTGGAGGGTGGGAGGAAACCGAAGATCTCGGAGAATTAAAATGATGAAAACGAGGAGAGGATTTTTACCAAAGAGCGTATTTTTTTACGAGGATGTTTCCGTAACCGGCTTCCGTCTCCGCACTAGTATCTTGTGGGATCTTTGGTGCAGAGACGGAAGCCGGTTACGGAGATGGGGCCGAAAATTACCTACGAATCTGCCCATTAAATTTAAAATTTTTAATTTCTTTATTTATATAGCACATTTTTAGTCAACTTGCATTGACCAAAGTGCTTCACATAATTACATCCACACACACACAGGCAAAGGTGGGTGAAGTGTCTTGCCCAAGGACACAACGACAGTATGCACTCCAAGCGGGATTCGAACCGGCTACCTTCCGGTTGCCAGCCGAACACTTAGCCCATTGTGCCATCTGTCGTCCATGACCATACTATTTCTTTTTCGTCGAGTGGACTATCTTGCTCGCTGTAGGATCTTTGCACAGCGGCAACGCCGGCTGCAGAAATGTCTTTCTTTGTGCTTGTCCAGCAGATGGCGATGCAGGGAGTGAAAACGCAGTCACCTCCGTTTGGAATGGGAGCGAACCACAACTTCCCGGCCAACGCGGCTTCCTTCAGCCCCCTCGCCAATCCCGCGGTCACGCCCGCAGCCGGTGGCACCGCCTACCCGCCCCTCCCCAACCGCACCCCTGCTTTCGGTGGGTAACCATCTTGTCGACTCTCCTCCGTGTTTAGTCCAGTTTTAAAGGTTCAAAGGTTGATTTATTGTCACATACACCTAAATGTAGCGAAATTCCTTTTGCCAATGCAGCACATAAAAAAGAATACAAACATAACAATAATAAATAGCTTTAACATAAAAACATCCCCCCACAATGGTTCCCATTATGGGGGAAGGCACAGAGTCCAGTCCCATCCCCAATGTCCACCCATAGTCGGGCCTATTGAGGCCTCCACAGTTGCCTCTACGGAGGCCCGATGTTCCAGACCGTCCTCGCCAGGTGATGATGTTCCGGCGTCGGGAGAATCCTCTCAGCGGCATGGGAACCCTGAAACGGCCACCTCCCTACTCGAGACCGTGGCTTCCGGAGCCGACAAGGCCGCGCCGAATGGAGCTCAACTGGCGATCTCGTCGAGAGATCCCAGGCTCCCGATGGAAAGTTCAGCGCCGCAGCCCGCAGCCAGTCCTCAGACCCGCAGCTCCGCAACGGACCCAGCTCACCGGAGTTCCAGCTCAGCGACCCAGGCAAGGCACTGCCCGCCTCGCAATGGCGCTCCAGCGCTGCACCGCCGTCCTCAGACCCGCAGCCCCGCCGATGCCGGTGCCGCCGGTGCTGGTGCCGCCGCCGCCGCCGAGGCTCCGGGCGGTCCCCTCAGGAAATGCCGCTCCAGGCCCGCTGGCAGGCCTCGACCAGCGGTTCTCCCCCCCCCCCCCCCCACCCCGCTCTATCCTACACGCCAGGGACAATTTACAAATTTTACCGAAGCCAATTAGCCTACAGACCTGAGGTGGACACACAATGCTGCGGTAAAGGGCCTGTCCCACTGTACGAAGTAATTCGAGAGTTCTCCCGAGTTCTTCCGAATTTTCTCCTGGTTCGAACTCGGAGAATGTCCAAAGCGGGCCCGTAGGAGTTCGTGGCTTGTATGAGTAATGGTAGGTACTCGGGAAATCCGACATTTTTTCAACACTGTGAAAAATGTCGACGAGTAAAAAAATACTCGTGATGGGAAAAAAAGTGTTACTTTTTACTCGTACGAGCCGCTACGAGACCTTCTCCGAGTTCGAATCAGGGGAAAACTCGGGAGAATTCTTGAATGACCTCGTACAGTGGGACAGGCCCTTAACTCAGCAGGAGTGGTGGAGGGTGGAATTCCATCGAGATATTTTGCAGAGGAAATTCTCTATTATAGTTTTCTCAGTTTCGAACGGAGACGAGGAAACACTTTTTCTCACAGAGAGTTGTGAGTCTGTGGAATTCTCTGCCTCAGAGGGCGGTGGAAGATTGTTTTATAACTACAGTTTACAGTTTAGTTTATTGTCACGTGTACCGAGGTACAGCGGACAGCTTGTGATGCGTGCTGTCCCCAGTAAGTGGAAAAACAATACATAATTACAATCGAGACTGAAGAAAGGTCTCGACCCGAAATGTCACCCATTCCTTCTCTGCAGAGATGCTGCCTGTCCCGCTGAGTTAGAAACATAGAAAATAGGTGCAGGAGTAGAGGCCATTCGGCCCTTTGAGCCTGCACCGCCATTCAATATGATCATGGCTGATCATCCAACTCAGTATCCTGTACCTGCTTTCTCTCCATACCCCCCCCCCGATCCCTTTAGCCACAAGGGCCACATCTAACTCCCTTTTGAATATAGCCAATGAACTACATTCTGTGGCAGAGAATTCCAGAGATTCACCACTCTCTGTGTGAAAAATGTTTTTCTCATCTCGGTCCTAAAAGATTTCCCCCTTATCCTTAAACTGTGACCCCTTGTTCTGGACTTCCCCAACATCGGGAACAATCTTCCTGCATCTAGCCTGTCCAACCCCTTAAGAATTTTGTAAGTTTCTATAAGATCCCCCCTCAATCTTCTAAATTCTAGCGAGTTACTCCAGCTTTTTGTGTCTACCTTCGGTTTAAACCAGCATCTGCAGTTCCTTCCCACACAGCACTTTAGTTTAGTTTGCTTTAGAGATACAGCGTGGAAACAGGCCCCTCGGCCCACAGAATCCGCGCCGACCAGCGATCCCCGCACACTAACACTATCCTACACCCACTAGGGAAATTTTTTCACATCTACCAAACCAATTAACCTACAAACCCGCACGTCTTTGGAGTGTGGGAGGAAACCAGAGATCCCGGAGAAAACCCATGCGGTCACGGGAAGAACGTACCACAAACAGCACCCGTGGTCGGGATCGAACCCGGGTCTCTGGCGCTGTGAGGCAGCAACTCTACCGCTGGGCCACTCCTCGATAGTTCCTAGAGATATTAGTGAATGGATAATTTAAAAAATATATATATTTTTAAAATCTGGCTGCAATTCAATTGTAGTTGTTCCCGATGTTGGGGGAGTCCAGAACCAGGGGCCACACACACAGTTTAAGAATAAGGAGTAAGCCATTTAGAACGGAGACGAGGAAACACTTTTTCTCACAGAGAAACATGGAAACATAGAAAATAGGTGCAGGAGTAGAGGCCATTTGGCCCTTCAAGCCTGCACCGCCATTCAATATGATCATGGCTGATCATCCAACTCAGTATCCTGTACCTGCCTTCTCTCCATACCCCCTGATCCCTTTAGCCACAAGGGTCACATCTAACTCCCTCTTAAATATAGCCAATGAACTGGCCTCAACTACCTTCTGTGGCAGAGAATTCCAGAGAGTGGTGAATCTCTGGAATTCTCTGCCACAGAGGACGGTCGAGGCAGGTTCTCTGGATGTTTTCAAGAGAGAGCTAGATAGGGCTCTTAAAGATAGCGGAGTCAGGGGATATGGGGAGAAGGCAGGAAGGGGGTACTGATTGGGGATGATCAGCCATGATCACATAGAAACATAGAAAATAGTTGCAGGAGTAGGCCATTCGGCCCTTCGAGCCTGCACCGCCATGGCTGATCATCCAACTCAGTATCCTGTACTTGCCTTCTCTTCATACCCCCTGACCCCTTTAGCCACAAGGGCCACATCTAACTGCCTCTTAAATATAGCCAATTAACTGGCCTCAACTACCTTCTGTGGCAGAGTTCCAGAGATTCACCACTCTCTGTGTGAAATCACATTGAATGGCGGTGCTGGCTCGAAGGGCCAAATGGCCTACTCCTGCACTTATTGTCTATTGTCTATTGCCTATAGTTCTGTTTAGCTTTGAATGTTTCTATGGAGATCTAAAGCTTTGGTAAGCTTTGACTTTGTGACTGTGACTTGCAGCAGAGGCTGGGCAGACAGGCGCGCAGTTCCAGAGTCGGCCTGCGGAGGGAGCGTCGGTGTGGCCGCAGTGGCAGGGTCAACATCACGGGCAAACATCGGCCGAGCCGCACGCACACCAGCCTCAGAGCCAGCCAGAGGTCTATCAGGTGAGCGGCCGTGAAACGTAGCCCGTTTACCCTGCTCCCGCCGAAGGGAGACATCAAAACGCTGGGACAGTAGCTCAGCGGGACAGGCAGCTTCTCTGGAGAGAAGGGATGGGCGATGTTTAAGAATAAGGGGTAAGCCATTTAGAACGGAGACGAGGAAACATTTTCTCACATAGAGTGGTGAGTCTGTGGAATTCTCTGCCGCAGAGGCCGGTTCTCTGGATGCTTTCAAGATAGGGCTCTTAAAAATATCAGGGGATTGGGGAGAAGGCAGGAACGGGGTACTGATTGGGGATGATCACATTGAATGGCGGTGCTGGCTCGAAGGGCTGAATGGCCTATTCCTGCACCTATTGTCTATTGTGACTACTTCAGACTGAGCATCAGAGGGAGGGGGGAGGGGAGATGGAGTTACAGAGATAAGGCAGTGTAAGAGATCACTCCTATATATATATATCGGCGAGACCAAGCGCAGACCCATTTCGCTGGACACCTCCGCTCAGGCCGCCTGGACCTACGTGATCTCACCGTTGCGAGACACTTTAACTCCCCCCCCCCCCCCCCCCCCCCTCCCATTCCCCCTCTGACCTTTCTGTCCTGGGCCTCCTCCACTGTCAGAGTGAGGCCCAGCGCAAATTGGAGGATCGGCACCTGATATTTCACTTGGGCACCTCACAACCCAGCCCTGGGTTAACTTGGGCACCTCACAACTCTAATAGCCCTGTCCCACGGTACGAGTTCATTCCAAGAGCTCTCCCGAGTTTAAAAAAAATCAAACTCGTGGTAAGCACGGAGAATGAACGTAGCGGGTACGTCGGAGCTCGGGGACGTCTCTTAGCGGCTCGTAACGCGAACGGCAGGCACTCGGGAAGACTCGCTAACGGCAGATAAGCAGGGGAAGACTCGTGAAGATTTTTCAACATGTTGAAAAATGTCCACGAGAGCCCCGAGTACCGACGAGCGGCCATGACCCTAAATCTCAGAGTTTTTGAGCAATTTTGTCCATGTCAACCACCATGCCCCATCCAGGCTAGTCCCGTTTGCTCATGCCTGGCCCATAACCCTCCAAACATTTCTTATCCATGTACCTGTCCAAATATCTCCTGGGTGGTTACTGTACCTGCCTCATCTACATAGAGTCATACCGATTGGAATTAGGCCCTTCGGCCTAACATAGAAACAAAGAAACATAGAAATTAGGTGCAGGAGTAGGCCATTCGGCCCTTCGAGCCTGCACCGCCATTCAATATGATCATGGCTGATCATCCAACTCAGTATCCCGTACCTGCCTTCTCTCCATACCCTCTGATCCCCTTAGCCACAAGGGCCACATCTAACTCCCTCTTAAATATAGCCAATGAACTGGCCTCGACTACCCTCTGTGGCAGGGAGTTCCAGAGATTCACCACTCTCTGTGTGAAAAAAGTTCTTCTCATCTCGGTTTTAAAGGATTTCCCCCTTATCCTTAAGCTGTGACCCCTTGTCCTGGACTTCCCCGACATCGGGAGCAATTTTCCTGCATCTAGCCTGTCCAACCCCTTAAGAATTTTGTAAGTTTCTATAAGATCCCCTCTCAATCTCCTAAATTCTAGAGAGTATAAACCAAGTCTATCCAGTCTTTCTTCATAAGACAGTCCTGACATCCCAGGAATCAGTCTGGTGAACCTTCTCTGCACTCCCTCTATGGCAATAATGTCCTTCCTCAGATTTGGAGACCAAAACTGTACTCGCCCACACCGACCAACGTGCCGCATCCACACTAGTCCCACCTGCCCGTGCTTGGCCCATAACCATCTAAACCTGTCCTTGCCACATACATGTTCAAGAAGGAACTGTAGATGCTGGAAAATCGAAGGTAGACAAAAGTGCTGGAGAAACTCAGCGGGTGCGGCAGCATCTATGGAGCGAAGGAAATAGGCAACGTTTCAGGCCGAAACCCTTCTTCAGACTGATGTAGGGTATGGGGGGGGAGAGTTAAAGTGTCTCGCAACCGTGAGATCACGTAGGTCAAGGCGGGCTAAGCGGAGGTGTCCAGCTTCTTCTTCCCACCCTGCTTCAGTCTGAAGAAGGGTTTCGGCCTGAAACGTTGCCTATTTCCTTCGCTCCATAGATGCTGCCGCACCCGCTGAGTTTCTCCAGCACTTTTGTCTACCTAGCCACATACATGTCCAATTGTGTGAAAAGTTATGCCTCAACTACATATCTATGCTTGTTCCATATCTATATATAAAAACGTTTCTATAAATGTGGCGAGTTAACTTGCGGCCTAAGACCCAGCCGTTTAACAGACACAAAAAGCTGGAGTAACTCAACGGGTCAGGCAGCATCTCTGGGGAAAAGGACTAGGTGACCTTTCGGGTCGAGACCCTTCTTGAGACTGAGAGTCTCAACCCGAAAAGTCACCTATTCCTTTTATCCAGAGATGCTGCCTGACCCGCTGATTTACTCCAGTTTCTTTTTGTGTCTATCTTTGGTCTAAACCAGCATCTGCAGTTCCCTCCCACCCGGGCCGTTTGACAAAAGTAGCGACACGACTGCCCCAACAGGGTTGGGCCGAGTGGCCAGTCTGGGGAGCTCTGAGGGGCTGAATGGCCTGTAACCTTTTTCCCCTTTGTTCCTTGTCTTGGGCCACGCAGGAAATGCTGTCCATTTACGAAGAACAGAACGCCACATACAACAGCGACGAGTTCTCCGAGCTGCCCATGTTCCCGTCGTTCTCGGAATAGCCCGGAAGGGCGGGGGAGGGAAACCCGCCTCGTCTGTAGTTTTTTTTCTCTTTCTCACACACCCCACTCTCCCCTTGACGAAAGCGTGCGTGTGTGTGTGTGTGTATGCGTGCGCGACTGTGTGCTGCAAAAGTATCTCGGCCTTGTCGTCAAGACTTGAAAAATGGCGTTGGGCCGCCCTGACTTGTGCTCCCGTCGTGTGTTGTGGCCTTTGTGTTGTGCGCTGAACCGGGAGAAATGTTGTGGCAAATGGTGACTTGTCTCGCTACCCCACGAAGCTGGTGAGTGTCCCTCCCTGTGGTGTTTAGCCGCCTGCTCTTTGACCAACTTGATCCCCTCGTCAGAGTCACACAGGCCTCTCGCCGCAACTTGCCCACGCCGACCAACATGCCCTGTGACTGTGCGTGGGTTTTCTCCGGGTGCTCTGGTTTCCTCCCGCACTCCAAAGACGTACAGGTTTGTAGGCACAAATTGGCTTGGTAAAATTGTTACCTAGCCGTGTGTAGGATGGTTCTGGTGTATCGGTGATCGCTGGTCGATGCAGACTCGGTGGGCTGAAGGGCCTGTTTCCACGCTGTATCTCTAAAACAATAACTAAAGTCAGTAGAGTGTTGGCAAACCGAAGCACATCCCCGATCAGCAAGTGTACATGAATACGTCCACTGAGCCGCATGCAGGAGGCGCCAAATTCAAAGTCCAGCCTGGGATTTTGGTCCTCATGAGCGCTGCCCGTTCCAGGCAAGCCCCAGGCTTGAGTAGCCTCAGAGTGAGGCCTTAAACTCAAGATTGAAAAGACGTCTGGAGAATGGTCCCGACCAGAAATGTCAGCCATCCTTTTATCTCCAGAGATGCTGCCTGACCGGAAGGACAAAGGACATTTCCAAAGTCCTACTCCAGAAGGACAAAGGACATTTATTGGTGGAGTGAAATTTGAGTTAGCATGCAGCACGCAAATAAGATGAACACAACACTATAGAATTTAACATTAAACATAAAAACATCCCCCCACAGCGGGATCAACGTTTCCCACTGTGAGGGAAGGCCACAACGTTCCGTCCTCTTACTGTAATCACCCGTGGTCGGGGCCTATTGAGGCCTCCGCAGTCGCCACTACGGCGGCCCGATATTTCAGGCCCTTTGTGTCCGCCTTCGGAAAAAAAATGGATCGCCTGGTATTGTTTTGGCTCGGACTCTTTTGTGACACGGGTCTTTTTCAGTCGTTTTTTTAGTAAAGGGGCAATGCGGTGGCGCGTAGAGCGGTAGAGTTGCTGCCTCACAGCGCCAGGGACTGGGTTCCATCCTGACTACGGGTGCTGTCTGTACGGGGTTTGTACGTCCCACCCGTGACCGGCGTGGATTTTCCGGTTTCCTCCCACCCTCCAAAGACGTAAAGGTTTGTAGGTTAATTGGCTTGGTATAAATGTAAATTCGTCCCTAGTGTGTGTAGGATAGTGTTAAGGGCCTGTTAGACTGTTTTTTAGGCGATTAGGCTGTCGCCTGTATGATCGTGAGCCGTCTCCTCAGTCGACCAGAGGCGTAGCGGCTTTCTGGTCGCCGCTGGATTTTCAACATGTTCAAACATGTTCAAACACAGTCGGCGACAGTGGGTTTGACGCCAATGAGCGTAGCTTGACTTCTCCTGACGCAGGTGCTGTCACCAGGTTGTCACCAGGTTAAGGTAGGTTCTGACTTCGGTTTTCTTTTGTCGTCAAAGTAATGATTCTATTCCAAATTTTATGTCGAAGGAGGGGGTCCAGTCTCCGTTTCTTTGGCGACCTGCTACGACTATGACAGTCGCCTAAAAATAGCTTAAGTGGGACAGGCCCATTAGTGTGCGGGGACCGCTGACTGGTGCGGACTCGGTGGGCCGAAGGGCCTATTTCTAAACGAAATTTAAATTCTACACAAGTGGCACATTCACTTCTGTCCCCGCCAGAAGAGGTTTGTATGTTTGCAGTTCAAGGCTGTGTTAAGCATGTCTGTGTATGCATGTGGTGTGTGCGTGTGTGTGTTTTTTTTAATGTTGGAAGTTGTAACATAGATCTATATTGAACAGCCCAAGAGTTGATTGACTGTTCACCACTTTTGTTAACCCTCAAAGAGTCATTGTATCTTCACTCTTTTTTTCTATTTGGGGCTGATTTGTAAATAAATGCAAAGTATCGGGGGCGGGTGGGAGGGGGAATGGGGAAGCGGGGACATTTTAAATAACTTTTTATGAAAAAAATGTACATATATATATATGTGTGATATATATATCTAGTTTTCTTGTGAAACAGTAACGGACGTGGCAGCAGAGATGGGAAATGGTTGGCTGCTTTCTCGGAGTGGGCTAGGGTGGTCCTGATCCCTTTGTCTTGACCCTCTCTACCGCCTGTACACTAAAGGGCCTGTACCACTTGGCCGTCATTCGAGCGCCATTTACGCGACCTGCTAGCGGTGGGTAGCGCGGGGACGGGCGCATGGAGTGGCGTGGAGGAGTGTGGACTTCGTCCTGCACTAAATCTTCGCGCGCCACCGGCCTGTCGCGTAACTGACGGCCAAAGTGGGACAGGCCCAAGACCCTGGCGCGCGGCGCAACGCCTCACCTCCAACAGCAGCAGAAGCAGGCAAACGATCGCCGAGCTCAGCCTGGGGCTCACAGCCGTTGTGGATCCGGGTCCGCCCCCACTCCTACTCCCAGAGCTGGGCCAAGACAATTGGAGATAGACACAAAACGCAGGAGTAACTCAGTGGGACCGGCAGCATCTCTGGAGAGAAGCAATGGGTGACGTTTCGGGTCATAGAAACATAGAAAATAGGTGCAGGAGTAGGCCATTCGGCCCTTCGAGCCTGCACCGCCATTCAATATGATCATGGCTGATCATCCATCTCAGTATCCTGTACCTGCCTTCTCTCCACAACCCCTGATCCCTTTAGCCACAAGGGTCACATCTAACTCCCTCTTAAATAGAGCCAATACTGTGGCCTCAACTACCTTCTGTGGCAGAGAGTTCCAGAGATTCACCACTCTCTGTGTGAAAAATGTTTTTCTCATCTTGGTCCTAAAGGATTTCCCCTTTATCCTTAAACTGTGACCCCTTGTCCTGGACTTCCCCAACGTCGGGAACAATATTCCTGCATCTAGCCTGTCCAACCCCTTAAGAATTTTGTACGTTTCTATAAGATCCCCCCTCAATCTTCTAAATTCTAGCGAGTACAAGCCAAGGGTCGAGGCCCTCCTTCAGGCTGAAGAAGAGTCCCGACCCGAAACATCATCGATTCCCTCTCTCCAGAGATGCTGCCGGTCCCGCTGAGTTACTCCTGCATTTTGTGTCTATCTTCAAGGACAGGCCCATTAGAGTTAGCAAGGGCTCCCGATGAGCAGCAGGACCACTGTTTTAAGAGGTACGGCTGTAATTCGGAGCTTGATGGTGTGTGTTGCCCTGTGAACCCAACCTAGCAGGGTATCTGTTCCCACAGAGTCTGCCCTCTTTTCCTCTCTTCCCTCCTTCCGATCTTGCCAAGACCATGAGACGTAACTCGACCAGTCTGCCCATTGAATGTCACGGGTATGTCTTGCTACCGTTCCGATCTATTTTTGGATAAAGTAATACAGCGTGGGAACGAGCTCTTTCTTTCTTCTCGATGAACCTCTGTGTCGCTTATCTCCTGCACACGATTTTTATTTCACTTATTTATTCAGATTAATATGCTATTAATCGTCTCATCGCATTAATAAAGAGGAAAGAGAATCCATTTTTGATTACTTGTCTCGTGTCCAATGCCGTGCTGTTTACCTCGAGGCTGGGATGCAGGATATGCCACTTGATAAGTGATAGGCGCATCATCTGGCCATTTGGCCCATCAAGTCTACTCCACCATTCAATCATGGCTGATATCCAAATCTGAGGAAGGACATTATTGCCATAGAGGGAGTGCAGCGAAGGTTCATCAGACTGATTCCTGGGATGTCAGGACTGTCTTATGAAGAAAGACTGGATAGACTTGGTTTATACTCTCTAGAATTTAGGAGATTGAGGGGATCTTATAGAAACTTACAAAATTCTTAAGGGGTTGGACAGGCTAGATGCAGGAAGATTGCTCCCGATGTTGGGGGAGTCCAGGACAAGGGGTCACAGCTTAAGGGTAAGGGGGAAATCCTTTAAAACCGAGATGAGAAGAACTTTTTTCACACAGAGAGTGGTGAATCTCTGGAACTCTGCCACAGAGGGTAGTCGAGGCCAGTTCGTTGGCTATATTTAAGAGGGAGTTAGATGTGGCTAAGGGGATCAGAGGGTATGGAGAGAAGGTAGGTACGGGATACTGAGTTGGATGATCAGCCATGATAATATTGAATGGCGGTGCAGGCTTGAAGGGCCGAATGGCCTACTCCTGCACCTAATTTCTATGTTTCTATATATATCTCCCTCTGAACCCCATTCTCCCCATAACCCCTGACACCCGTACTAATCAAGAATCTGTCAAGAGTGTTTTATTGTCATGTCCCGGATGGGACAACGAAATCCTTACTGGCAATAGACAACAGGTGCAGGAGTAGGCCATTCGGCCCTTCGAGCCAGCACCGCCATTCAATATGATCATGGCTGATAATCCCCAATCAGTACCCCGTTCCTGCCTTCTCCCCATATCCCCTGACTCCGCTATCTTTAAGAGCCCTATCTAGATCTCTCTTGAAAGTGTCCAGAGAACCGGCCTCTGAGGCAGAAAATTCCAGACTCACAACACTGGGAAAAAGTGTTTCCTCGTCTCCGTTCTAAATGGCTTACAACTTATTGTTAAACTGTGTGTGGCCCCTGGTTCTGGACTCCCCCAACATTGGGAACATTCCTCCAGGGGAGGGGAAGGAGGGAGAAAGAAAGGACTACCTGAAATTGGAGAAGTCAATGTTCATAAAGTATCTTCATAAAGATACTAAGAGTATCTTCCAATCTACCTGTTTGCAGTTCATTTGCAGCCCTAATGCCTAAATATACACACAGCCACACACATCTCATCCCCACCACGCCGGGCTCTAAGTTACCTGACCCTTATTCTCCAGAGATGCTGCCTGTCCCGCTGAGTTCCTCCAGCACTTTGAAGGGAATGTGGGAAGAATGGGTTATTGGGAAACTTTAGCAGCGGGTGGAGGGGAGAATGGGAACCAGACTGATTCCTGGGATGGGAGGACTTTCATATGAAGAAAGACTGGATAGACTCGGCTTGTACTCGCTAGAATTTAGATGATTGAGGGGGGATCTTATAGAAACTTACACAATTCTTAAGGGGTTGGACAGGCTAGATGCAGGAAGATTATTCCCGATCTTGGGGAAGTCCAGAACAAGGGGTCACAGTTTAAGGATAAGAGGGAAGTCTTTTAGGACCGAGATGAGAAAATCATTTTTTACACAGAGAGTGGTGAATCCTGCATCTAACTCACGGAGTCATAGAAACATAGAAAATAGGTGCAGGAGTAGGTCATTCGGCCCTTCGAGCCGGCACCGCCATTCAATGTGATCATGGCTGATCATCCAAATCAATATCCCATACCTGCCTTCCCTCCATACCCCCTGATCCCTTTAGCCACAAGGGCCACATCTAACTCCCTCTTAAATATAGCCAATGAACTGGCCTCAACTACCTTCTGTGGCAGAGAATTCCACAGATTCACCACTCTGTGTAAAAAATGATTTTCTCATCTCGGTCCTAAAATACTTCCCTCTTATCCTTAAACTGTGACCCCTAGTTCTGGACATGTACCTGTCCAACTGTTTCTTAAATGTTGGGATAGTCCCTACCTCAACTACCTACTCTGGCAGCTCGTTCCATACACCCACCACCCTTGGTGGGAAAAAGTTACACCTCAGATCCCTATTAAATCTTTCCCCCTTCACCTGTGTTACTACAGCATTTTGTGTCTAACTTCAGTAGGAATTTTATTTTGCTTTGGGGACAGATGACAATAAAATATTCTGACTAGGCACAAAATGCTGGAGTAACTCCAGCACCTCTGGAGGGGAACTGCAGAAGAAACCGAAGAACCAGCTGCCTGTCCCGCTGAGTTACTCCAGCATTTTGTGTCTACCTTCGATTTAAACCAGCATCTGCAGTTCTCTCCCACCTAAATATTCTGACTATCTTGAATTCAATATGTCTCTCGTTTCCCTTTCCCCTGACTGGTCTGAAGAAGGGTCTCGACCCGAAACATCACCCATTCCCTTCTCTCCAGAGATGCTGCTGCCTGTCCTGCTGAGTTACTCCAGCATTTTGTGTCTACCTTCGGTAATATAATATATAGTGGTAATATTAATAATATATTAATAATAAATATACTGGTAATATACCAGTAATATTAATAGTACATATACTGGTAAGATGCATTTCCTGGGTAATATTAATAATATATACTACTAAGACACTTGCTATATGATGCATACACTGGTAATATTAATAACACATACACCTGGTAATCATTAACGTGCTAGTTATCCTGGAAGTGGTTAGTTACATCACTAACCACCACCTTTGGACATTGTTCAAGGCCAGATCCTGGCAAGGTGGAGTTTGCCTGTCTCAAAGATGGCGGCACCCATGTGCCCCGTGATCGTCACACGCGGCGCTGATTGGCCGGTCCCCTCCCACGCGGCGTGATGCACGTGATCACTTTTTTGGGCGGCAAGAAGCCAGTCGTCGAGTTGAAGGGAGGAACGGCGGTGGTTACCGGTAACTAGCGATAGTTAGCGGGTTATCCTTAACTAGCGCCCGCTCTGGCGCTGGTTATGAACGTTATCTATCTACAATTAGGGTATTCATCGAGTAACTAGGCTGTAAACCGCTAACCAGCGCTTTACCAGTTAACCATGCAGTTAACCAGCGCCCATTGCTATTAACTAACACTTAACCTATCTACAATTAGAATATTCACAGAATAACTAGGCTGTAAACCACTTTTCGAGTCAACCATGCCATTAACCGGCGCCCATTGCTATTAACTAACACTTAACCTATCTCCAATTAGCATATTCACTGAGTAACTAGGCTGTAAACACTAAACAGTGCTTTACCAGTCAACCATGCTGTTAACCAACACCCATTGCTATTAACTAACACTTAACCTATCTACAATTAGGATATTCACAGAATAACTAGGCTGTAAATCACTTTACCAGTCAACCATGCCATTAACCAGCGCTCATTGCTATTAACTAACACGTAACCTATCTAATTAGCATAGTCATCGAGTAACTGGGCTGTAAACCACGAACCAGTGCTTTACCAGTTGACCATGTCATTAACCAACACCCATTGCTATTAACTAACACTTAACCTATCTACAATTAGGATATTCACCGAGTAACTAGGCTGTAAACCACTAACCAGCGCTTTACCAGTTAACCAGGTCATTAACCAGCGCCCATTGCTATTAACTAACACTTAACCTATCTACAATTAGCATATTCACCAAGTAACTAGGCTGTAAACACTAAACAGTGCTTTACCAGTCAACCACGCTGTTAACCAGCACCCATTGCTATTAACTAACACTTAACCTATCTAATTAGCATAGTCATCGAGTAACTGGGCTGTAAACCACGAACCAGTGCTTTACCAGTTGACCATGTCATTAACCAACACCCATTGCTATTAACTAACACGTAACCTATCTACAATTAGGATATTCACAGAATAACTAGGCTGTAAACCACTTTTCGAGTCAACCATGCCATTAACCGGCGCCCATTGCTAATAACTAACACTTAACCTATCTCCAATTAGCATATTCACTGAGTAACTAGGCTGTAAACACTAAACAGTGCTTTACCAGTCAACCATGCTGTTAACCAACACCCATTGCTATTAACTAACACTTAACCTATCTACAATTAGGATATTCACAGAATAACTAGGCTGTAAATCACTTTACCAGTCAACCATGCCATTAACCAGCGCCCATTGCTATTAACTAACACTTAACCTATCTACAATTAGGATATTCACCGAGTAACTAGGCTGTAAACCACTAACCAGCACTTTACCAGTCAACCATGCTGTTAACCAACGCTCATTGCTATTAACTAACACGTAACCTATCTACAATTAGGATATTCACCGAGTAACTAGGCTGTAAATCACTTTACCAGTAAACCATGCCATTAACCAATGCCCATTGCTTTTAATAAACACTTAACCTATCTACAATTAGGATATTCACCGAGTAACTAGGCTGTAAATCACTTTACCAGTCAACCATGCCGTTAACCAGCACCCATTGCTATTAACTAACGCTTAACCTATCTACAATTAGGGTATTCACAGAGTAACTAGGCTGTAATCCACTAACCAGTGCTTTACCAGTTGACCATGCCGTAAACCAGCACCCACAGCTATTAATTAACACTTAACCATTTACTCATCTTTGATTATTAATAGTTTACAATTAGAAACCAAAGTTTACTGATTAACTAATTAAATAACCAGAAAAAGGTGGTGGTTAGTGATGTAATTGACCAATAGACAATAGGTGCAGGAGTAGGCCATTCGGCCCTTCGAGCCAGCACCACCATTCAATGTGATCATGGCTGATCATCCCCAATCAGTACCCCGTTCCTGCCTTCTCCCCATATCCCCTGACTCCGCTATCTTTAAGAGCCCTATCTAGCTCTCTCTTGAAAGCATCCAGGAACCGGCCTCCACCGCCCTCTGAGGCAGAGAATTCCACAGACTCACAACTCTCTGAGAAAAAGTGTTTCCGCGTCTCCGTTCTAAATAATAATAATAATAATTTGTTTATAGGACAGTGCATATTAATGAACATTTTACATGTAAATATGCGAGATTGTAGCCAATCAGTAGCTAATTTCCGTCTCTAGTCCCTTGGCTTACTCCTTATTCTTAAACTGTGTGGCCCCTGGTTTTGGACGCCCCCAACATCAGGAACATGTTTTCTGCCTCTAGCGTGTCCAAGCCCTTAACAATCTTATATGTTTCAATGAGATTTCCTCTCATCCTTCTAAATTCCAGAGTGTACAAGCCCAGCCGCTCCATTCTCTCAGCATAGGACAGTCCCGCCATCTCGGGAATTAACCTTGTAAACCTACGCTGCACTCCCTCAATAACAAGAATGACCACTTCCAGGATAACTAGCACATTAATGATTACCAGGTGTACATGTTATTAATATTACCAGTGTATGCATCATATAACAAGTGTCTAACTTGTTAGATATGTTATTAATATTACCCAGGAAATGCATCTTACCAGTATATGTACTATTAATATTACCGGTATATTTATTATTAATATTATTAATATTATTAATGTATTATTAATATTACCAGTATATATTATATTACCGAAGGTAGACACAAAATGCTGGAGTAACTCAGCGGAACAGGCAGCATCTCTGGAGAGAAGGAATGGGTGACGTTTCGGGTCGAAACCCTTCTTTAGACTGGCTTTAACCAGGTTACCCTGACCACACCCTACCCATACGATAGCCCTCATGTCCCCCCCCCCCCCCACCTCAGACAGTGGCCAAGGTCAGGATCGAACCTGGGTCTCAGGCGCTGTGTGGCAGCAACTCTACCAGCTGCGCCACCGAGCCACCCTCTATGCTCGGATGTTTCATAGAAAATAGGTGCAGGAGTAGGCCATTCGGCCCTTCAAGCCTGCACCGCCATTCAAAATGATCATGGCTGATCATCCAACTCAGTATCCTGTACCTGCCTTCTCTCCATACCACCTGATCCCTTTAGCCACAAGGGCCACATCTAACTCCCTCTTAAATATAGCCAATGAACTGTCCTCAACTACTTTCTGTGGCAGATAATTCCACAGATTCACCACTATCTGTGTGAATTTTTTTTTTCTCATCTAGGTCCTAAAAGGTCCTAGGTCCCCTTATCCTTAAACTGTGACCCCCTTGTTCTGGACTTCCCCAACTTCGGGAACAATCTTCCTGCATCTAGCCTGTCCAGCCCCTTAAGAATTTTGTACGTTTCTATAAGATCCCCCCTCAATCTTCTAAATTCTAGCGAGTACAAGCCGAGTCTATCTAGTCTTTCTTCATATAAAAGTCCTGACATCCCAGGAATCAGTCTGGTGAACCTTCTCTGTACTCTCTCTATGGCAAAGAAAGGAAAAGAGTGCAGGATCAACACGCGGTCCGGGGAGAACAGGTAAACTCCATGTACAGGCTGTGCCCGAGGTCAGGATGGAACCTGGGTCTGTGGCGCTGTGAGGCAGCGACTACCAGCCACGCCACCGTGTGCTGCCGTAGTTGATGGGGAATGTGTGTGGTGCTTAAAATGGGATTAGTGTCATTGGTCGGTGCCAGTTTCTGAGCTGTGTTGTTGACTACGTTTGCAGGTATTCCAAAGTCGCAAATCATACTCGTGAGGCAGACCTCCACGCAACAATGGCAGTTGTTCAGACGACTAAGAATGCTGTGGTACAGTTTACATTTTATTGATTAAAAGTCACAGGTTTGTACGCTCCGACAAGGGACGGGATCTCAATCCTCCCATCTGTAAGGTGGCGTAGCGGTAGAGTTGCTGCCTTACAGCGCCAGAGTTCCGGGTTCCGTCCTGACTCTACGGGTGCTGTCTTGTGTGGTGTTTGCACGTTCTCCCTGTGACCTACGTCGGTTTTCCCACTTTCAATAGACGACAGGTGCAGGAGTAGGCCATTCAGCCCTTCGAGCCAGCACCGCCATTCAATGTGATCATGGCTGATCATCCCCAATCAGTACCCCGTTCCTGCCTTCTCCTCCTCGTCTCCGTTCTAAATGGCTTACTCCTTATTCTTAAACTGTGGCCCCTGGTTCTGGACTCCCCCCAACATCGGGAACATGTTTCCTGCCTCGAGTGTGTCCAAGTCCTTAACAATCTTATATGTTTCAATGTGATATCCCTCTCATCCTTCTAAACTCCAGAGTGTACAAGCCCAGCTGCTCCATTCTCTCAGCATATGATCATCCCGCCATCCCGGGAATTAACCTTGTAAACCTACGCTGCACTCCCTCAATAGCAAGAATGTCCTTCCTCAAATTAGGGGACCAAAACTGCACACAATACTCCAGATGTGGTCTCATTAGGGTTCTGTATAACTGCATTAGGACCTCTTTGCTCCTATATTCGATTCCTCTTGTTATAAAGGCCAACATGCCATTCGCTTTCTTCACTGCCTGCTGTACGTGCATGCTTACTTTCATTGACTGATGAACAAGGACCCCCAGATCCTGTTGTACTTCCCCTTTTCCCAACTTGACGCCATTTAGATAGTAATTAGAAAGTGAAATTCATCTTGCATATATTACACATGAGGGCGCCGCCATTTTTGGCGCCATTATACAAGGTCCAGTTTGCTCGATGTTCTGGAGCAGTCCCCGCGAACCGACGTCCCTCTCCTCTTCATGCCCAGCCGTCTTTGTGTCCCGGGGGGTGCCTCCTGCAGACGACCTTGAAGGCGCTGGAGACGCTACCCCAGTTCACCCTCCTACCGGCCCGCACTCCACACATCCGCCGTCTCCAGCTCCCTCCCGGTTAAGCCGTCCGGCAAGCTTTTGGGCGGGTTACCGGTCCTGCCTACTGTCGTGTGCAGATACAGAATGATCTTATAGAGGTGTATAATTGATCTTATAGAGGTGTATACAATCGTGAAAGGAATAGATTGGGTAGATGCACAGAGTCTCTTGCCCAGAGTAGGGGAATCGAGGACCAGACGACAGGTTTAAGGTGAAGGGAAAAAGATTTAATAGGAATCTGAGGGGTAACTTTTTCACACAAAGAGTAGTGGGTGTATGGAACGAGCTGCCAGAAGAGGTAATTGAGGCTGGAACTATCCTAACATTTAGGAAGCAGTTAGACAGGTACATGGATCGGACAGGTTTGGAGGGATAAGGACCAAATGCGGGCAGGTGGGACTAGTGGAGCTTGGACATGTTGGCCGGTGTGGGATATTTGGGCCTGAAGGGTCTGTTTCCACACTGTATCTCTCTATGACTACAAAGGGAATAACATTTAGTGCAAGAGTTGCTGGGCTGTAACTGTTACAAGGCTCCCGCTAACATGATCGTCATTCTCATGTTTGTTTTATATCTGTGTGATATAGAGTGCAGCCATGTTTCCCAGCAAGGTAGCCACAGAGCATCAGTCACTTGTCCTCGTGAAACGCCTGCTGGCGGTGGCAATCTCCTGCATCACCTACCTTAGAGGAATATTTCCTGAACATGCTTACGGCACGCGATACCTGGAAGGTAAGCAGCAGAGGTTACAGGGTGATTGGATCGAAACGTTCATGGCATTAAGACAAGTTGACTTCTGAAGAAGGGTCTCGACCCGAATCATCACCGATCCATGTTCTCCACGCCTGACCCGCTGAGTTACTCCAGAATGTGATCATGGCTGATCATCCCCAATCAATACCCCGTTCCTGCCTTCTCCCCATGTCCCCTGACTCCGCTATCTTTAAGAGCCTATCTAGCTCTCTCTTGAAAACATCCAGAGAACCGGCCTCCATCGCCCTCTGAGGCAGAGAATTCCACACTCATTCTCTTGCTCATTAGTTTCTCCAGTGCTACCGTTAAACATAGAAACATAGACAATAAGTGCAGGAGGGGGCCATTCGGCCCTTCGAGCCAGCACGCCATTCATTGTGATCATGGCTGATCGTCCCCAATCAATTGCCTTCTCCTGTTGGTTCCAGCTTGTTCTTTGTTATTTTTCTTTTTTTTAATTTTTTCCATCTTTTATTTTATTTATTTATTTATTTATTAGAAGTAGACATATTATAAAATGTAGTTACATATTATAGTAAAAAAAAACTTTTCATATACATCAGTCATACATTATTAAAATTTTCCATTATCAATTACTTCTGCTTCTAGTGTTTTTATTTTTTATAGAAAGAGGGAAAAAGAGAGGGTAGAAAGTTACAAATAAAAAAGAAAGCAAAAAAAAAAAAAACACAACAGAAAAACAAGGGAGGTGGAATGGGTTACCTGTAATACATCAATGGAGATAGGTTCGTAGGTCAAAAAGTATAGCTTTTCATCTATTCCTGAGTTCAAGTTTCAGCTGGGTCCTCGTGCTGTGCCAATCTATCCCTTCAGATAATTAATGAATGGAGCCCAAATTTTATGGAAAAGATCTTGTTTGTCCATTAAGACAAGTCTAATTCTTTCTAAGTATAGGGTCTCCGACAATTCCGTAATCCACATTTTAATTGTGGGGGTTGTAGGGCCTTTCCAAAATTTTAATATTAATTTTTTTCCGGTTATTATACTGTAATTGAGGAAGTTTCTTTGGTTTGTTGTGAGTGTTAAGCTTTGTTCTGATATTCCAAGTATTATTAATTTTGTGTCTGGGTCCAGTTTTGTATTAATAACTTCTGAAGTTATTTCAAAAATATCAGTCCAGAAATGTTTACGTTTTATACAGTTTGCAAACGTATGTGTTAAATTAGCCTCTAAATGTAGACATTTATCACAAATAGGAGAGATTTGTGGGAAGATTCTATTTAGTTTTATTTTAGAGAAGTGTAGTCTATGTAAGACCTTGAATTGTATTAAAGTATGTCTGGCATTTAATGAACATTGATGTATTTGTTGTAAACCTTCGTCCCACATATCTTTCGTGATAGGATGACCTATTTCATTTTCCCATTTGTATCTATATGGTTCGGTCGGTGGTACCTCGTTATTTAGTAGGGTGTTATAAATATAAGCTATTAGTTTTTCAGTATTAGGATGCTTGTTCAGACATTCATCAAGAATTTCTGATTCCCTATTCCTGTAAACTTGTGTATTAGATTTAACATAATCTCTAATTTGTAGATATCTGAAGAAATTATTTGAGTGCAGTCCATAATTCTGTTGTAACTCTTGAAATGAAAGAAAAGTACCTTTCCCATAAAGATGTCCTATATTTTTGATTCCATAATTTTTCCATTGTGTGAAACCTTTGTCCATAAAGGATGATTTGAATAAAGGATTATTTACAATGGGAAGGCAGAGTGGTATATTATTCAATTTTAAATCTTTTTTTATTTGTTTCCAAATTCGTATTCCACTATGTATTATGGGGTTTTCTTTATAGGTTTTTTTGTGCAGTTTTGTGGGGGCAAATATGATCGGTCCAATTTCAAAAGGTAGACAGTCTTCCTTTTCCATCATTAGCCAATCTGGTTGTTGATCCATTTCTTCCAGCCAGAAATTCATGTTCTTTGTTATTTTTCTCCTCAGACCTTTGTGTAAAAATCCTACGGGAAGACGACAGCTGCCCTGGATCGTCGCAGATCGTGAAATGGTTTGTTGTGTTTGTCCCCAATTGTAAAATCCACAAAATGCAGTTGAATCTTTCAATAGCACTATCTGTCCTTTCTTTCATGCATTTAATGTCCTAAAATATTCCAGACATTTGTCAAGTCATAAATCACTTCATCAGTCAAGATTTAGGGCGGTGGAGCTGCTGCCTCACAGCACCAGAAACCCGGTTTCGATCCTGACCCTGGGTGCTGGCTGTGCAGAGAATGTACACATTCTCCCTGTGACCGCGTGGGTTTCCTCCGGGTGCTCCGGTTTCCTCCCACATCTCAAATACGTACGGGTCTGTGGGTTAATGGGCCCTCTGTAAATTATCCCTGGCGTGTAGGGAGCGGTTGAAAAAGTGGGATAGCATAGAACTAGTGTGAACAGGTCATTCCCAACTGTATGTAGTTGTCACTTGCGGGACGGAGCGCCGAGGCAAATTCCTTGTATGTGAATTCTTGGCCAATAAACTTATCCATAAACTTCAGAAGCTCATAAACTTGATGGTCGGCGGGGACTCGATGGGCTGAAGGGCCAGTTTCCACACTGTATCTCCGAACTAAGCCAAAGTAAACAAGAACGTTAACTATGCCACGTAGGGAGACATTAGAAGGTACTTGACCCTGTCAAAGAAGGATGTTTTAAGGAGCGCCTTAATGAATGGATGAATGAATGAATGAATACGTTTTTTTTGAATTAATTTTATTAGAAGCAATTGTACAGGGATAAGGCAATCGACATAACAGTTATACAATTATTATACAGCTTCATTTTTAACAATGAAACCTAAATTAAAAAAATAAAATTAAAAAAGGAAAAAAGAGAGAACAAAGAAGAGAATGAAGAAAGAGAAGAAAAATAAAAGAAAGCAAGAAAAAGACCCTTAAGCTACCAAAGAAGTGCAAGAGGAAAGAAAAGAAATAAGAAAAGGGGGGGATGAGATAATATTAAAGGCACTATGTTACATTGTTTAATGCAAAATCATTGCACGTGTCAATAGAAGTGATTGCTTCTATTGGGATAGAGAGAAAGGAAAAGGAGGTGGGGTAGCGTTGCTGATTAGAGAGGAGATTAACGCAATGGAAAGGAAGGACATTAGTTTGCAGGATGTGGAATCGGTATGGGTAGAGCTGCGAAACACTAAGGGGCAGAAAACGCTGGTGGGTGTTGTGTACAGGCCACCTAACAGTAGTAGTGAAGTTGGAGATGGTATCAAACAGGAAATTAGAAATGCGTGCGACAAAGGCAAAACCGTTATAATGGGTGACTTCAATCTACATATAGATTGGGTGAATCAAATTGGCAGGGGTGCTGAGGAAGAGGATTTTTTGGAATGTATGCGGGATAGTTATCTAAATCAACATGTAGAGGAACCAACGAGAGAGCAGGCTATTTTAGACTGGGTATTGAGTAATGAGGAAGGGTTAGTTAGCAGTCTTGTTGTACGTGCCCCCTTGGGCAAGAGTGACCATAATATGGTTGAGTTCTTCATTAGGATGGAGAGTGACATTGTTAATTCAGAAACAATGGTTCTGAACTTAAAGAAAGGTAACTTTGAGGGTATGAGACGTGAATTGGCCAAGATTGACTGGCAATTAATTCTAAAAGGGTTGACGGTGGATATACAATGGAAGACATTTAAAGACTGCATGGATGAACTACAAAAATTGTTCATCCCAGTTTGGCAAAAGAATAAATCAGGGAAGGTAGTGCATCCGTGGATAACAAGGGAAATCAGGGATAGTGTCAAAGCGAAGGATGATGCGTACAAATTAGCCAGAAAAAGCAGCATACCGGAGGACTGGGAGAAATTCAGAGACCAGCAGAGGAGGACAAAGGGCTTAATTAGGAAAGGAAAAATAGATTATGAAAGAAAACTGGCAGGGAACATAAAAACTGACTGCAAAAGTTTTTATAGATATGTGAAAAGAAAGAGATTAGTTAAAACAAATGTAGGTCCCTTGCAGTCAGAAACGGGTGAGTTGATCATGGGGAACAAGGATATGGCGGACCAATTGAATAACTACTTTGGTTCCGTCTTCACTAAGGAAGACATAAATAATCTGCCGGAAATAGCAGGGGACCGCGGGTCAAAGGAGTTGGAGGAATTGAGTGAAATCCAGGTTAGCCGGGAAGTGGTGTTGGGTAAATTAAATGGATTAAAGGCCGATAAATCCCCAGGGCCAGATAGGCTGCATCCCAGAGTACTTAAGGAAGTAGCTTCAGAAATAGTGGATGCATTAGTAATAATCTTTCAAAACTCTTTAGATTCTGGAGTAGTTCCTGAGGATTGGCGGGTAGCAAACGTAACCCCACTTTTTAAGAAGGGAGGGAGAGAGAAAACGGGGAATTACAGACCAGTTAGTCTAACATCGGTAGTGGGGAAACTGCTAGAGTCAGTTATTAAAGATGGGATAGCAGCACATTTGGAAAGTGGTGAAATCATTGGACAAAGTCAGCATGGATTTACAAAAGGTAAATCATGTCTGACGAATCTTATAGAATTTTTCGAGGATGTAACTAGTAGCGTGGATAGGGGAGAACCAGTGGATGTGGTGTATCTGGACTTCCAGAAGGCTTTCGACAAGGTCCCACATAAGAGATTAGTTTACAAACTTAAAGCACACGGCATTGGGGGTTCAGTATTGATGTGGATAGAGAACTGGCTGGCAAACAGGAAGCAAAGAGTAGGAGTAAACGGGTCCTTTTCACAATGGCAGGCAGTGACTAGTGGGGTACCGCAAGGCTCAGTGCTGGGACCCCAGCTATTTACAATATATATTAATGATCTGGATGAGGGAATTGAAGGCAATATCTCCAAGTTTGCGGATGACACTAAGCTGGGGGGCAGTGTTAGCTGTGAGGAGGATGCTAGGAGACTGCAAGGTGACTTGGATAGGCTGGGTGAGTGGGCAAATGTTTGGCAGATGCAGTATAATGTGGATAAATGTGAGGTTATCCATTTTGGTGGCAAAAACAGGAAAGCAGACTATTATCTAAATGGTGGCCGACTAGGAAAAGGGGAGATGCAGCGAGACCTGGGTGTCATGGTACACCAGTCATTGAAAGTGGGCATGCAGGTGCAGCAGGCAGTGAAGAAAGCGAATGGTATGTTAGCTTTCATAGCAAAAGGATTTGAGTATAGGAGCAGGGAGGTTCTACTGCAGTTGTACAGGGTCTTGGTGAGACCACACCTGGAGTATTGCGTACAGTTTTGGTCTCCAAATCTGAGGAAGGACATTATTGCCATAGAGGGAGTGCAGAGAAGGTTCACCAGACTGATTCCTGGGATGTCAGGACTGTCTTATGAAGAAAGACTGGATAGACTTGGTTTATACTCTCTAGAATTTAGGAGATTGAGAGGGGATCTTATAGAAACTTACAAAATTCTTTAGGGGTTGGACAGGCTAGATGCAGGAAGATTGCTCCCGATGTTGGGGAAGTCCAGGACAAGGGGTCACAGCTTAAGGATAAGGGGGAAATCCTTTAAAACCGAGATGAGAAGAACTTTTTTCACACAGAGAGTGGTGAATCTCTGGAACTCCCTGCCACAGAGGGTAGTCGAGGCCAGTTCATTGGCTATATTTAAGAGGGAGTTAGATGTGGCCCTTGTGGCTAAGGGGATCAGAGGGTATGGAGAGAAGGCAGGTACGGGATACTGAGTTGGATGATCAGCCATGATCATATTGAATGGCGGTGCAGGCTCGAAGGGCCGAATGGCCTACTCCTGCACCTAATTTCTATGTTTCTATGTTAAGTGATTGCTTGTCAATTTCAATGATTTCCCAAGGTGAAACTGAAGAGATAGTGGTGTCTGATTACCGCGCGGAGGTTACATGGAAACAGTTTTTATTCTCGTGATTGTTTTTTCCAATACAACTTTTTTTCTGCTTGTCAATTTGCAAAGTGACTTTTAAGTGGCTCTCTAATTCCAGATTGAAATTGCGTTATGACAAAATTGGCCAGCGCAATACAAATATTGTCCTCATTACTAGTTGCATTATAAGGTAGACGAAAATGCTGGAGAAACTCAGCGGGTGCAGCAGCATCTTTGGAGCAAAGGAAATAGGTAACATTTCGGGCCGAAATTCTGAAGAAGGGTTTCGGCTCGAAACGTTGCCTATTTCCTTCGCTCCATAGATGCTGCTGCACCCGCTGAGTTTCTCCAGCATTTTTGTCTACCTTCGATTTTCCAGCATCTGCAGTTCCTTCTTAAACACAATTGCATTATAACCAATGTGCACAGATCTACCAGTAATCGTTTAAAACAAATGTGTCCATTAGCGCTTTATTTATTGCGTGTTACTCTGCTTTATGTAGGATGATGGGATGTTATGACGCGTTGCAGAAGAAATACGTAAGTTATATGTTGATCTTTTTTAGAAGTTTGCTAGTAGAGTTTTAGAAATACAACGTGGAAACGCTGAATGACGTCTCCCCGAGAGTTCATGCCGATAAGCGATCACCCCGTACACTAGCACTATCCTACACACTTGGGACAATATTTCACGGGTGCTCCGGTTTCCACCCACACTCGAAAGACGTACGTACAGGTTTGTAGGTTAATTGTCCCTGTAAATTATCCCTAGTGTGTAGGATAGTGTTAGTGTACGGGGCGATCGTTGGTCGGCGTGGACTCAGTGGGCCGAAGAGTCAGTTTGCACGCTGTATCTCTTTTTTTGTTGTTTATTTATTAGAAGTACAATACAGTGGCACCTTTTTTCAGGTGCCAAATATATGTTGGCATGTTACATTCTGTGTACAACTTCATTTTTTATTTTTTTTTTAAAGAAATGAGAGAGAGAAAAAGAGACTAGATAATAGAGAGTAGAAAAAACATGTAGTGTGTGTGTAAAGAAAGATAAAGAAAACGAAGAGAAAGAGAGAGTGAGGGAGAAAAGTAAAAAAGAAGAAAAAGAGAGAGAAAGAGTAGAAAATAGATAGGAGATGAGTATTTGTATTCTTGACCATCTTTCACCCAGACCTGAAACAGTTGATTTTTACGATTCTGTTGCTTGTATTGTATTGTATTCAAATTTATTGTCATTGTCTCAGTTAGAGACAACGAAATGAATTTCCCTTACAGGCAGTATCATAAAAATAAAAATAAATAAATAATAATAAATAATAAAACATATTAAAAATAAAATAGAATTTTAAAAAAGCACAAACACTGAAAGTCCACGACACAACATAACACAGTGGCACCAAGGTGAGGAAGGCACCATAGTCCAGCCAGCCTCCCCTCCGTACTTCCCAGATGTTCACTCGTGGTCGAGGCCTTCCTAGCACCCGCAGTCGCCGCCCCGGGTGGCCCGATGTTCAGGCCCTCACTGTTCGGGCTGGTGGAACGCCGACGCCGAACCCCGACGGTGAACATCCTCGTCCTCAGCGGCCCGGACCTCCTGATCAGCCGGCTCCCACAGCCGGAGTCCGCAGCTCCCGAGTCCGCAGCTCCCGAGCCGGGCGGAGTCGCAGGACCCCGCGCTGTCCATCAGCGCCGCCCGCGTTGGGAGCCCGCAAACCGCAGCTCCATGATGTCGGTGCAGCAGGTCCAGCACTCCGGGCTCCAGACGGCAATCCCTGGTAAGGCATCGCCAGCCCCGCGATGTTACAGCGCTGTCCCGCCGCTGCTGGAGCTCTGGTCGATCCCGGCAGGAAAGGCCGTGCCAATCCAGTAGGTAGGCCGCTGGGGGGGGGGGTGAGGACGCGACTCGAATAATAGTCGCATCCTCACCAGGAAGCGGCTGAAGGACGGTATCCCCCGCACCGTACCCTCTTCCCCCACATCAAAACACAAAAAAAACCACACTTTTACATAACTAAATAAACAAAAAAACAAAAAGATACCGTAGGTGTAGGTGGAGGCTGCTGGCACCAGCGCCACCGGAAGTACAACACAACAAGTACAATGCTCCACATGCATCCAAGAAGTCAATATGCTGGAGAAACTCAGCGGGTGCAGCAGCATCTATGGAGCGAAGGAAATAGGTAACATTTCGGGCCGAAACCCTTCTTCAGACTGATAGGGGGTGGCGGGGAGAAGGAAGGAAAAAAGGAGGAGGAGGAGCCCGAGGGCTGGGGGATTGGAGGAGACAGCTCGAGGGCTAAAGAAGGGGAGGAGACAGCAAGGGCTAACAAAATTGGGAGAATTCAATGTTCATGCCCGCCGGATGCAGGCTCCCCAAACGGAATATGAGGTGCTGTTCCTCCAATTTCCGGTGTTGCTCACTCTGGCAATGGAGGAGACCCAGGACAGAGAGGTCGGATTGGGAATGGGAGGGGGAGTTGAAGTGCTGAGCCACCGGGAGGTCAGGTAGGTTCTTGCGGACCGAGCGGAGGTGTTCGGTGAAACGATCGTCCAACCCCTTGCTGTCTCCTCCCCTTCCTTAGCCCTCGAGCTATCTCCTCCCATCCCCCAGCCCTCGGGCTCCTCCTCCTCCTTTTTCCTTCCTTCTCCCCGCCACCCCCTATCAGTCTGAAGAAGGGTTTCGGCCCGAAACGTTACCTATCTCCTTCGCTCCATAGATGCTGCTGCACCCGCTGAGTTTCTCCAGCATTTTTGTGTACCTTCCGTTAAGAATTGGTCTGGTTTATCTATTAGGAGGAATCGCATTTCTTCAAGGTGCTGTTTCCAACATATTTATAATCCACATTTTAAGCGTTGGAATGGGTGTATTTTTCCAAAATTTGAGTATAAGTTTTTTTGCTATTATTAACCCATAATTAAAAAATGAATTTTGAAATGTGGTTAATTTATTCCCGTCTCCCGTTACTCCAAGTCACGTTGTATCTCTAAACCCAACTGATCTACGATTGTCCCTAGTGTGTAGGATAGTGCTAGTGTACGGGATGATCGCTGGTCGGCACGGACTCGATGGGCTGAAGGGCCCGTTTCTACGCTGTATTACTAAAGTTTGCAGCCTACAATAAATGCTTATTATCTTCAACAAGTCGGTAAATACCAACTTTTAATCGCTTTTAAAGCATGTCTTTTCCTTCCAACAGCTGCGGATGCTGATTTTGGCCGTAAGTACTGACTAATTTGACGATTTTAATTTGTTAATTGTATTTCTCGTTGGTTGATTATTTATAGCACGTAAGTAAGTAATTTTTTATTTATATAGCACTTTTAAATCAAATCTTGTTGAAGCCAAAGTGCTTAACAGAGAAAAAAAATTAGATTACCATACATCCATATAAACTAAAAAAGACACAATGTGAGACTTTCCCCTTTATTTTCAGATCTACACAAACCAGGACGTGGACTGCCAGGTATTTAAATACTTTGACTAGTAGACTGCAGTGATATGGGCCAGAGGGTTGGGGTATATTTCCACCATTCCGTCCTTCAAGAGGAATCAGTCCAACAGGAATGCCAGAGGCTAAGTGCTGGAGTAACTCAGCGGGTCAATGCGGCATCTCTGGAGAACATGGATAGGTCGGGACCCTTTTTCACACAGCAATGCCTTTTGGATATCATAGCACCACTCATAAGAGTGTGGAAACAGGCCCTTCAGCCCAACTTGCCCATGCTGACCAACATGTCCCATCTACATTAGTCCCACCTGCCTACGCTTAGCCCATATCCCTCCAAGCTGTCCTATCCATGTACTTGTCTAAATGTTTCTTAAACGTGATAGTCCCTGCTTCAACTACCTCCTCTGGCAGCTTGTTCCATACACCCACCATCCTTTGTGTAAAAAAGTTACCCCTCAGGTTCCTATTAACTCTTTCCCCCCTTGCCTTAAGCGTATGTCTTCTGGTTGTTGGTTCCCCTACTCTGGGCAAAAGATTCTGTGCATCTATCCTATCTATTCCCCTATTAATTTTAAACACCTCTATAAGATTACCCCTCAGCCTCCTGCACTCCATGGAATAAAGTCCTAGCCTGATGTAGACATAAAATGCTGGAGTAACTTAGAGGGAAAGGCAGCATCTCTGGAGAAAAAGAATGGGTGACGTTTCGGGTCGAGACCCTTCTTCAGACCAATATCAGGGGAGGGGGCGGTACAAAGATAGAATATAGGCAGAGACAGTAAGACTAGTGGGAGAACCAGGAAGGGGAAGGGGATGGAGAGAGAAAGCAAGGGTTACTTGAAGTTGGGGAAGTCAATGTTCATACCGCTGGGGTGTAAACTACCCAAACGAAATATGAGGTGCTGCTCCTCCAATTTGCGCTGACTATGGAGGAGTACAATAAAGTCCTGGCCAATCCAACCTCTTACTGTAGCTCAGGACCTCGAGTCCCGGCAACATCCTCGTAAATCATCTCTGCACCCTTTCCACTTGACAACATCTTTTCTATAACACGGTGACCAAAACTGAACACATTACTCTTAAACACGGCCTCACCAAGCTGGTCTACATTCCGCGCGGTGTCTTCTGCGTAGGAAGGCACAGCAGATGCTGGTTTAAATCGAAGCTATATCTTCTGACAGCCTTCGTCTCTGCAACCAGACTGATTCCTGGGATGGCAGGACTTTCATATGAAGAAAGACTCGGCTTGTACTCGCTAGAATTTAGAAGGTTGAGGGGGGATCTTATAGAAACTTACAAAATTCTTAAGGGGTTGGACAGGCTAGATGCAGGAAGATTGTTCCCGATGTTGGGGAAGTCCAGAACAAGGGGTCACAGTTTAAGGATGAGGGGGAAATCTTTTAGGACCGAGATGAGAAAAACATTTTTCACACAGAGAGTGGTGAATAACTGGAATTCTCTGCCACAGAAGGTAGTTGAGGCCAGTTCATTGGCTATATTTAAGAGGGAGTTAGATGTGGCCCTTGTGGCTAAAGGGATCAGGGGGTATGGAGAGAAGGCAGGTACAGGATACTGAGTTGGATGATCAGCCATGATGATATTGAATGGCGGTGCAGGCTCGCAGGGCCGAATGGCCTCTACTCCTGCACCTATTGTCTATGTTTCTAACTCCCCCAATGTCGGTTAAATACAAAGGAACCGCAGATGTGGTTTGCCTTAAACCTCTATCCTCTGGTTTTTAATTCTCCGACTGGGTACAAGACCGCGCATTCAGAAGGTCTCTAACCATGTTACCGCTGCCAGCTGGTGTCTATATAGCAGCCACCCTCTCATAACTGGTGAACGGTTTCGTAGCAGATGCCTCTTCGTTGGGATAAGGGACTCTAATGGTTTGCTGAACACCAGCCCACTCCCTGTGAAGCTTTGTCAAGTATTCATTCATTGCCTGTGTTTCCATTGCAGACAGTAACTGAATGTTACCAGTTCAAGTTCAAATACATGAAAGACGGACCCTCGATGGATTTTACAAGGTAGTTTCCAAATTTTAGGAAAGGGGGAGTCACTGAAATAAGCATGCGGGTACAGCAGGCAGTGAAGAAAGCTAATCTTGGCCTTCATTGCGAGAGGATTTGAGTTTAGGAGCAAGGAGGTCCTACTGCAGTTGTACAGGTCCCTGGTGAGACCACACCTGGAGTATTGTGTGCAGTTTTGGTCTCCTAATTTGAGGAAGGACATTATTGCTATTGAGGGAGTGCAGCGTAGGTTCACAAGGTTAATTCTCGGGAAGGCAGGACTGACATATGATGAAAGAATGGGTCGACTTGGCTTGGAATTTAGGATTTAGCTGGAATTCGCTGGAATTTAGGATGAGAGGAGATCTTACAGAAACATACAACATTCTTAGAGGATTGGACAGGGTATCTTAAAGATAGCGGAGTCTGGGGATATGGGGAGAAGGCAGGAACGGGGTACTGATTGGGGATGATCAGCCATGATCACATTGAATGGCGGTGCTGGCTCGAAGGGCCGAATGGCCTACTCCTGCACCTATTGTCTATTACCAATGGTGTCTCTGGCGCTGTAAGGCAGCAACTCTGCCGCTGAGCTACCGTGCCACCCTAAATATCTCTAGATATCTGTTGTGAATTTCTGTGAAATCGGTTGTGGATTTATGGAATTCCCTGTCACAGAGGGCAGTGTAGTCCAAGTCACTGGATGGATTGAAGAGAGAGTTAGATAGAGCTCTAGGGGCTTAGTGGGGTCAAGGGATATGGGGAGAAGGCGGGCACGGGTTATTGATACGGGACGATCAGCCATGATCACAATAAATGGTGGTGCTGGCTCGAAGGGCCGAATGGCCTCCTACTGCACCTATTTTCTATGTGCTGCTGCAAGTAAGGGTTTTGTAGTTGGAGTGTGACAGTGGGACTCTCTTGACTCTTGTCCAGCAACAACGGGAAGGTCCGCTCCACCGTCCACTGCTCGGACACGAAGAGGACCAGCATCCTGCTCATCCGCAAGCTCTACGTCCTGATGCAGAGCCTGGGGCCCTTGCCCAACGACATCTGCCTGAAGATGAAGCTCACCTACTATGACGAAGGTAACTTGGTCACCACGGCGGTAGAGCCGCTGCCTCCCAGGGCCAGAGACCCAGGTTCATCCCTGACCTCGGCACTGTGGCGCAGCGGTAGAGTTGCTCCCTTACAGCGTCGGAGACCCAGGTTCATCCCTGACCTCGAGTGCTGTCTGTATGGAGCAGCTGCGCTTGTATACTCAGGAGTTTAGAAGGATGAGAGGGTCTCTTCTGGAGGAATTTGAGGAAGGACATTCTTGCTATTGAGGGAGCCCAGCGTAGGTTCACCAGGTTAATTCCCGGGATGGCAGGACTGTCATATGCTGAGAGAATGGAGCAGCTGGGCTTGTACACTCTCTGGAGTTTAGAAGGATGAGAGGGAATCTTCTGGAAATATATAAGATTGTTAAGGGTTTGGACACGATAGAGGCAGGAAACATGTTCCCGATGTTGGGGGAGTCCAGAACCAGGGGCCACACACACAGTTTAAGAATAAGGGCTAAGCCATTTAGAACCGAGACTAGGAAACACTTTTTCACACAGAGAGTTGTGAGCCTGTGGAATTCTCTGCCTCAGTGGGCGGTGGAGGCCGGTTCTCTGGATGCTTTCAAGAGAGAGCTAGATGGGGCTCTTAAAGAGAGCGGAGTCAGGGGATATGGGGAGAAGGCAGGAATAGGGTACTGATTGTGGATGATCAGCCATGGTCACATTGAATGGCGGTGCTGGCTCGAAGGGCTGAATGGCCTCCTCCTGCACCTATTGTATGGAGTTTGCACGTTCTCCCCGTGGCTGCGTGCGCGTCGGTTTCCTTCCGCATCGCAAAGACGTGTGGGTTAATTGGCTTCTGTAAATTGTCTCCAGTGTGTGGATTAGAGTGTACAGGGTGACTGCAGGTCGGCACCAACTCGGACGGGTGAAGGGCCTGTTTCCACGCTGTATTTCTAAACTAAACTAAATTGCACGGGCAGGGTGAGGGTGGGATACAGAGGGGTGGTGTGAATGGAAAAATGTCTGGCAGACTAAAATGCAAGGGACGATGTAGCCAGGACTCGAGGGCCTAAGCTATAGGGAGAGGTTGGGAAGGCTAGGACTTTATTTCTTGTAGCGCAGGAAGATGAGGGGTGATCTTGTAGAGGTGTCGTTAAGAGAGGAATAGATCGGGTAGATGCACAGTCTCTTACCCAGAGTAGGGGAATCAAGAACCAGAGGTCATGGGTTTAAGATGAGAGGGGAAAGATTTAAGAGGAACATGAGGGGCAATGTTTTTACACAAAGGGTGGTGGGTGCATGGAATGAGCTGCCAGAGGAGGTTGTTGAGGCCGGGACTATCGCAACGTTTAGACAGGTACATGGATAGGACAGGTTTAGAAGGATATGGGCCAAATGGGAGCCAGTGGGACTAGTGTAGCTGGGACATGTTAGCCGGTGTGTGGGCAAGTTGGGCCGAAGGGCCTGTTTCCACGCTGTTTGACTCGATGTTATAGGAAAGATGTTGTCAAGATGGAAAGATTTCAGAGATGATTTAGGAGGAAGACACAAAAATGCTGGTGAAACACAGCGGGTGCAGCAGCATCTATGGAGCGAAGGAAATAGGCAACGTTTCGGGCCGAAACCCTTCTTCAGACTTCAGAGATGATTTAGGAGGATGTTGCCAGGATTCGAGAGCCTGAGGTTGGGCCGGGTAGGAGTTTATTCCTTGGAGCGCAGGAGGATGAGGGGGGCGATGTTGTAGACCCATCTTCAGGCTGTTCTGTATTTCCTCCACATGTTGGCGTGGTCGGCAAAATGTCCGTCGTGTTCCTTGTGCGCAGTGACCCCACCGGAGTACCAGCCGCCGGGCTTCAGAGAGGGCACCTCGGAGAGCATGATCTTCGAAGGCGATCCCGTCTTCCTGCGTGTGGGGGAGGTGGCCACCCCCTTCCACGTGCTGAAGCTGAAGGTGACGACCGACAGCGAGCGCATGGCGCAGACGGACCGGAGCCTGGAGCAGGAGACGGGCAGCGTCGACGTCCCGCCCGGCCAGCGAGCGGGCATGGATCAGAGCGAGCAGGTGGAAATAAACGTAAGACTCCGTGCGCCGAGTGCAGTTTGGGCTGCATCTCTGGAGAAAAAGGAAGGCCGAAGGGACGGGTCCCGACCCGAAACGTCGCCGGTCGTTTTTCTCCAGAGATGCTCCCCCCCCCCGAGAACCAGAGGACATGGTTTGAAGGTGAAGGGGGAAGGTTTAATGGGAATCTGAGGGGTAACTTTTTCTTTTAACTTTCTTTTAACTTTTAACTTTGAAGGTGAAGGGGAATTCACTGCCTCAGTGGGCGGTGGAGGCCGGTTCTCTGGATACTTTCAACAGAGAGCTAGATAGGGTTCTGAAAGATAGCGGAGTCAAGGGATATGGGGAGAAGGCAGGAACGGGGTACTGATTGAGGATGATCAGCCATGATCACATTAAATGGCGGTGCTGGCTCGAAGGGCCGAATGGCCTACTCCTGCACCTATTGTCTATTTTCTAGAGACACAAAATGCTGGAGTAACTCAGTGGGACAGGCAGCGGATGAGGGGTCTCGACACGAAACATGACCAATTCCTTCTCTCCATAGATGCTGCCCGTCCCGCTGAGTTACTCCAGCATTTTGCTTAAAATGCTGGAGTAACTCAGCTTTGTACGATTTAAACCAGCATCTGCAGTTCCTACACACCTGACTCCTGTCTCCCATGTTCCATATTGTTTCCACAAAGGATACTTTACCAGCGGAAAGCCCAGCTGCGTCTCAAACACTCGCACCAGAAAATGTCAACGATGATGAACAAGATGGAGGTACGTTAAATTGCCGTCTTTCAGGGCTTTAGTTTATTTTATTTTATTGTCACGTGTACCGAGGTACAGTGAAAAGCGTTTGTTGCACGCTCACCAGTCAGTTAAAAGACTATATACATGATTCCAATTGAGCCATTCACTGTGTACAGATACATGATGAAGGAAATAACGCTGACAGCAAGAAAAAGTACAATTAAAGATAGTCCGAGGTTCTCGAATGAGGTAGATGGTAGCTCAAGCTCACTCTTTAGTTGGTGATAGGATGGATCAGTTGCCTGATAACAGCTGGGAAGAAACTGTTGCTAAATCTGGAGGTTTGTGTTTCCCACTTCTATAACTCTTGCTGATGGGAGACTATAGGCAATAGATAATAGGTGCAGTAGTAGGCCATTTGTCCCTTTGAGCCAGCACCATTAGGCCATTCAATGCGATCATGGCTGATCATCCACAATCAGTACCCCGTTCCTGCCTTCTCCCCAATATCCCCTGAGTCCGCTATCTTTAAGAGCCCTATCTATCTCTCTCGTGAAAGCATCCAGAGAACCGGCCTCCACCGCCCTCTGAGGCAGAGAATTCCATTGGGTGAAAAAGTGTTTCCTCATCTCTGTTCTAAATGGCTTACCCCTTATTCTTAAACTGTGTGTAGCCCCTGGTTCTGGACTCCCCCAACATCGGGAACATGTTTCCTGCCTCTAGCGTGTCCAAACCCTTAATAATCTTATATGTTTCAATAAGATATCCTCTCATCCTTCTAAACTCCAGAGTATACAAGCCCAGGAAGAGGGGGAGAAGAGGGAGTGACCGGGGTGGGACTAGTCCTTGATTATGCTGGTTGGAGTCAATGGAAGGGAAGTTGGTTTGCGTGATGGTCTGGGCTGCGTCCACAATTCGCTGCCATTTCTTGCGGTCTTGGATGGGGCTGTTCCCAAACCCAGCTGTGATGCATCCCGATAAAACGCTTTCTGCGGCGCATCTGTAGAAGTTGGTGAGAGTTGTGAGGAAGTTCTCAGAGGCCTTCTAAGGAAGTTGGGGCTATGAAGTTAGCCCCCATATTTATTTGTAAGCATTCGACCAAATGCTGAGTTACTCCAGAATTTTGTGCCGATTCTTAAAAATCCGTGTTAATCATTTTGCCTACAGAAACAAGAATCCCACCCGAGGCGGGAAAGAATGCAAATCCAAAGAGCAACAGTCCCCTGACACAGGTGAGGGCAGACTCTCTGACTACAAATCCATCTTTTCTTGAGGAAAAAAGGAACTGCAGGCAGTGGTCAGACTCATCATGCAACAGGTGTCCTAAACTTTCTGAGGCGCAACTTTCATAATTGTTCAACTTCTGTCAAGGAGAAGCTATACTTCACCCTCGTTAGACCTCATTTGGGACTACGCAGTTACAGCATGGGACCCATACACAAATAAAAACATTTCTTCCATCGAACGTGTCCAAAGACAGGCAGCTCGATTTGTTACTAACACCTAAGAGAGAGAAGTGAGTGTCACCAAACTTCTGAATTCTCTGGGGTGGAACCCTCTCCAAGACAGACAGACGTGAAGCTCACCGTTTGACCTGTTTTTACAAAATGTTAAATGGTCAGCTCGACATAGATTACAAGACCTACACCAAACCCAAACCAATTAGGAGCAGACGAGGGCATTCGTTCCAATTTGTGATCCCAGCTACAAAGACAGATGTGTACAGCAATTCGTTCTTCCCCCGCACAATTAAAGCACGGAATAATCTCCACCCAACTATAGTTTCCCAACCAGATGCAACTAAATTTAAAGTAGCTTTTTCTTCCCAATAACCCTTTCTGGCTTAAGCCCTCCTTTCACCACCTCCAGTTTAAATTCCATTTGGAATATTTTGGAGGATCAAGAAACCAAGAATCCAAGTGGCGGACTGGGTCTAAAAATATTGGTTGCCAGGAGACAAAGGGGGCCCACCCACAACTACAATGCTATCATTTAACAGGGGCCCACTTGCTATCACTTCATCAGGAGCTCACTTGCCATCGGGCAAGCTGACACCCAGGCCAGTCCGCCACTGACTGCAGGAGCTAGTATTTACGTGAATGATCCCAGGAACGATTGGGTTAACGTACGATGAGCGTCTGACGACACTGGGCCTGTACTCGCTGGAGTTTAGAAGGATGAGGGGGGGGACCTCATTGAAACGTACAGAATAGTAAAAGGTATACTGAAGAAGGGTTTCGGCCCGAAACGTTGCCTATTTCCTTCGCTCCATAGATGCTGCCGCACCCGCTGAGTTTCTCCAGCACTTTTGTCTATCTTCGATTTTCCAGCATCTGCAGTTCCTTCTTAATCAGAATAGTAAAAGGCCTGGATAGAGTGGATGTGGAGTGGATGTTTCCACCAATGGGAAAGTCTAGGACCAGAGGCCGTATCCTCATAATAAAAGGACATCTCTTTAGAAAGGAGATGAGGAGGAATAGACTAGTGTTCGGGGTGATCATTGGTCAGAGAGTCGAAGGTCCTGCTTCGATCTATCTCTAAAAACAAAAAATCTAATTCACCTACAAACCTGCTTGCCTTTGGAGTGTGGGAGGAAACCGGAGCATCAGGAGAAAACCCACACGGTCACGGGGAGCACGTGCAAACTCCATACAGACAGCACCCAGGGTCAGGATCAAACCCCGGTCTCTGGCACTGTGAGGCAGCAGCTCTACCACCGTGCCAAGTGGGCGATACATGACCTAGAAGTGTGATTCTTTCTTCCCACTGACAGGTGGAGAACCTGGTGAACAAGACCTCGGAGATGGGGCCATCCGGCAGAAGGACCCGGAGCGGAAGGCGTTTTGACGGAAGCTTTGTGAGTAGCCATCTAATTGTAACCGCTGCACTTTAGACAGACACAAAATGCTGGAGTAACTCAGCGGGACAGGCAGCTTCTCTGGAGAAAAGGCATGGGTGACGTTTCCGGTCGAGACCCTTCTTCAGACTGAGAGTCAGGGGAGAGGGAAACCAGATATGGAAGGGTACAAAGAGCATGCATGGCATGAAAAGACAGAAGATAGACTCAAAAAGCTGGAGTAACTCAGCGGGACAGGCAGCATCTCTGGCGAAAAGGAATAGGTGACGTTTCGGGTCGAGATGATCTGATCAAATCAGACGATGATCTGCCTCAGAGGCCGGTTCTCTGGATTCTTTCAAGAGAGAGCTAGATAGGGCTCTTAAAAATAGCGGAGTCAGGGGCATATGGGGAGAAGGCAGGAACGGGGCACTGATTGGGGATGATCAGCCATGATCACATTGAATGGCGGTGCTGGCTCGAAGGGCCGACTAGCCTACTCCTGCACCTATTGTCTATTGTCTAAATGTACAATGGTTCATTGCTGGATATGGTGAAGGTGACAACGAGGCGTACAATCAGGAGGACAGTGAAACTAGTCGGAGAATAGGATGGGGGAGGGACAGAGAGAGAGGGAATGCAGGGGTTACTTGAAGTAAGAGAATTCAATGTTCATACCGCTGGGGTATAAGCTGCCTGAGTGAAATATGAGGTGCTGATCCTCCAATTTGCGCTGGGCCTCACTCTGACAGTGGAGGAGGCCCAGGACAGAAAGGTCAGTGTGGGAATGGCAAAGGGGAGTTAAAAGTGTTTGGCAACCAGTTTAGGGCCAAACCATCCCACCCCCTCCCAGTTCTTCTTACCGTCCCTTGTACAGAGTCAGCCGTCGTTTTCCTCTACCTTCCCTCCAGTGCCCGGGCTCCTTTAAACCTTGTACAGGAAGGAACTGCCGATACTGGTTTAAACCGAAGATGCTGAAGGGTTTCGAGCCAAAACGTCGCCCATTCCTTCACTCCAGAGATGCCGCCTGCCCCGCTGAGTTACTCCGGCATTTTTGTGTCTTATCTCCTTTAAACCTTGCTCTTCTCACACTAAAGCTCTCCCTCTGTCACTTGCCCTTCTGCCTCTGCCCCTTTCGCTCTCTGTCTCTCCCCATTCTCTCTCTGCCCTCACTCTCTACCCCCCCCCCTCTAGACGTGCCAAGGGGGATAGTTAACGTGTGTGCGGGGGGGTAGTTGGTGTGTGTGACGCAGCATGCTGCCCCCCAGCCCCCCCTTCCCCCGCAACCACACGTTGGGGGAACAGACCCAACGGGTCTGCGCTTGGTCTAGTCTCCTTTAAACCTTGCTCTTCTCGCGCTAAAGCTGTGCTGTCTAGTCTTTGACGTTTCCACCCGGGGGACGCAGGTTCTGACTGCCTTACCCTTCCTTATCTATCCATGCCTGTCGTAATTTTATATTCCTCAAAAAAAAATTCTAGGCATCCGTGGAGCCGTTGGACAACGAGCAAGAGGAGAACTCAAAGAAAAAGGTGGTGGGGAAGAGGCCGACCGGCAGGGAACAATCAAAACCAGTGAGTTCAGAATCACCCATTAATGAGCCTTTGAGGTCTGTTGGGGAAGAGTCCGGTTGCCCTGGAGTGTGAGGTTTTTTATCCGAGTAAAACAGATGCCCACAAAACAAGTGCAAACAACTCTAACAAGTAACTTGGTTTAGGTCAGCGATACAGCACGGAAACGCCCTTCCGCCCACTGAGTGCGTGCCGGCCAGCCACCGCCGCATACTAACTCTATCCTACGCACACAAGGGACATTTTGCAATTAATTTTGCAACAAATTAACCTTCAAACCTGCGCGTCTTTTGGAGGAAACTGAAGATCTCGGAGAAAATCCACGCAGGTCACGGGGGGAGCATCTCTGGGGAGAAGGAATGGGTGATGTTTCGGGTCGAGACCCTTCTTCAGACTGGTTAGGGATTCAAGATTCAAGAGAGTTTGTTGTCATGTGTCCCAGATAGGACAATGAAATTCTTGCTTTGCTTCAGCACAACAGAATATTGTAGGCATAAATAAATACAGCACAGAACTGATCAGTGTGTCCATATACCAATGAATATATATATACACTCACACATAAATAAACAGATAAAGTACAATGGGCTATTAATGATCAGAGTTTTGTTTGTGTTGAGTTTAACAGCCTGATGGCTGAAGGGAAAGTAGCTATTCCTGAACCTGGATGTTGCAGATTTCAGGCTCCTGTACCTTCTATCTGAAGGCAGCAGGGAGATGAGGCCAGGATGGTGTGGGTCCTTGATGATGCTGGCAGCCTTTTTGAAGCAGCAACTGCAATAGACTGCGATATGGGAAACGAGAGATATAGGAGATGATGTGGAGAGATAAAGAACAATGAATGAAAGATATGCAAAAAAGTGGTGATGATGGTGGTGAAGGAAACAGACTAGTGCGAATTGGGAGGGGGAGGGATTCATACCATTTTACTACTGTGCTAGAGTCAAGTCACGGGGAGAACGTACAAACTCCATACAGAGGGCACCCTTGGTCAGGATCGAACCTGGGTCTCTGGCGCAGTGACCTCTACCTGCTGCGCCACCCTTCCTCATTGTCCGTGTCTCTCTCTCTCTCTCTCTCCAGGTATATCAGTTTGAAATCCCTTGCAGCCAGGACGAAGTCTCGATGAGGAAAAGGAAGAAATTCAGCGAGCCTAAGGAGCGGTTTCGTTAGCCGACAAAGTCAGCAGCATTCATCAGCTCTCGTGATTTATTTGTCTGCTCGGGCATAGCTGTCTTTTTTCTCGATGGTACGAAATGTCCGTCGGGCTTTTCCTCTTCCTGGATGCTGCCGTGAAGTTTGGGGGTGAGGCAGGAATACCAACTTCCTTAAATGACCCCGTCCCCTGAAGAATGCCCCCCCTGCCCAGTCCTGCATTTCATCTCTGCTCCCTCGTCAGGGTTATGCTTGCACAACCCCCATGAGCCTGTTCCACCGCTGTTGTACGCACTTCACCTCTTCCTCCATCACCTGAACTGCACAGAACCTTGCACAGATACAAAATACTGGAGTAACTCATCGGGACAAGCAGCATCTTTGGACAGTAGGAATGAATGGGTGACATCTCAACTACCTCCTCTGGCAGCTCATTCCATACACCCACCACCCTTTGTGTGAAAAATTCACCCCTCAGATTCCTATGTTTAAGAAAGAACTGCGAATGCTGGAAAAATCAAAGGTAGACAAAATGCTGGAGAAACTCAGCGGGTGAGGCAGCATCTATGGAGCGAAGGAAATAGGCGACGTTTCGGGTCGAAACCCTTCAGACTGATGTGGGGTCTCGACCCGAAATGTCACCTATTCCTTCGCTCCATAGATGCTGCCTCACCCGCTGAGTTTCTCCAGCATTTTTGTCCACCTCAGAATCATATTAAATCTTTTCCCCCTCACCTTGAACCTATGTCGTCTGATCCTCGATTCCCATATTCTGGGCAAGAGACTCTAAGCATCGACCCGATCTATTCCCCTCATGATTTTATACATGATTTTGCCAGAGAGCTGATATAAAAACTGGAAGCGTTGGAAGGGCTCAGTGGGGTCAGGCAGCACCTGTGGGAAGAGAACCAACGCATATGTTTCAGATCGACTAGTTCCTTCCCACAGATGCTGCCTGACCCGCTGAGTGTCTTCTGCGTTGTCTGTGCTTATTTTACGTTGCTGTGCTACCGGAAGCTGGGACGTTGTCCTGGAGAGACATCATTCACTCAGCAGGTCAGGCAGCATCTGTGGAGAAAAAGGAATAGGTGACGTTTCGAGTCCGAGACTGCAGTCTGAAAAATCCCGAAACTTCACCTATTCCCTTTCTCCAGAGATGTTGTATGACCCGCTGAGTTACTCCACCATTTTGTGTCTCATCTTCGGTGTGAAGCAGCATCTGCAGTTCGTTCCTACACATAGTTCACTCGCTTCAGCAGCCCCGCAGTTGTGTTTCTTGCACTGACCTGGCAGGGGTAAAGAAGGGTCTCGACACTGAAGCGTCACCCATTCCTTCTCTCCAGAGATGCTGCCTGTCCCGCTGAGTTAGCCCACCATTTTGTGTCAATATCTCCGGTGCAAACCAGCATCTGCTGTCCCTTCCTGCACAGGGGTTGTTACTCAAACCTTCACCGCAAGTGAACCAGGGGGGGGTACAGGGAGAGGGCAATAATGTGGGCGGGATTGATGCCAAATCCTGGTTGCGGTCTGTGGAGGTGGCTTGTAAACTATTTCTCTGCTTCTGTTCCTTGCTGTTTCCATCCAACAGGACCAGGCAAAGCCTGACCGGTTGTTCATTTTGTTCTCTATCTGCTCTTAAAATGTCTGCAAGGGGCCACAGTTTCTTCAACATAATTCATAGAGGCATCTACTGTGTTTTTTCCCCCCACACTGTATTACTTAGATTACATTTTAACTAAAAGTCGCTGTTCCTCTTTAATGTCGGTCTCTTTCTCTGGTTAAAGGGAGAAGGGAAAAAATTGCAAATGCTTGCCAAAAAAAACTACAGGGCCTTCAGTCCAACCCACGGTCTCGACCCAAAACGTCACCCATTCCTTCTCTCCAGAGATACTGCCTGCCCCGCCGGGTTACTCCAGCTTTTTGTGTCTAAATACTTTAGTTTAGAGATACAACGTGGAAACAGGCCATTCGGCCCACCGTTTCAGAGTTCAATTCATTCCTTGCACACATAGCATCCAAAGTGAAGAATGGCTCTTTGGACTTTAGAGATACAGCGCAGAAACAGGCCATTCGGCCCACTGAGTCCGTGCCGACCAGCGACCCCTGCACACGATTAGCATCCAACACACGCTAAGGACAATTTACAATTTTACCAAAGCCAATTAACCTACAAACCCGTGGGTCTTTGGAGCTTGGGAGAAAACCGGAGCAGCCGGAGAAAACCCACGGGGAGAACGTGCAGACTCCATACAGACAGCACATCATATCAGCAGATGGCAGGCGTGAGCCAGGAATCCCATGATCCCACTCCGAGAGGAGTCCAACGGGTGTCGGCTACGGGAACGGATCCGCCCGGGCCGCAGGGGGGGGTGGCGAATCCGATCGGCCCCGGTGAGGTCGATATTGGTCGCCTCACCCGGCCTAGGCACCACATTTTATGGAGGACTTGTCTGGATTACAGGGGTGTCCAGAACAGCAGAAAATCGGTGGCAGTCCTATATCCCCCAGTTACATCAATGTGTAACCTCTAAAGATGCTTCTGGGGTGAGAGATTGCAACCTTCACGTGGTCCGCCCTGTTTCAACGAATCAACCCGGCGTGCACAATCAAATAAGATCAAATAGAACACGTCCTACAACTTTAGGCTGTGCATGCCATACGCAAGAAGGAGTGGCTTCTGAGCAAAGATCCTATAGCGGAGCAAGATAGGCCTCTCCTGCTAAATGCAATGGGCTGACGTGTATTACCATATAACCAATTACAGCACGGAAACAGGCCATCTCGACCCTTCTAGTCCATGCCGAACACGTATTCTCCTAGTCCCATATACCTGCGCTCAGACCATGACCCTCTATTCCTTTCCTGTCCATATAACTATCCAATTTATTTTTAAATGATAAAAACGAACCTGCCTCCACCACCTTCCCTGGAAGCTCATTCCACACAGCCACCACTCTCTGAGTAAAGAAGTTCCCCCTCATGTTACCCCTAAACTTCTGTCCCTTAATTCTCAAGTCATGTCCCCTTGTTTGAATCTTCCCTACTCTCAGTGGGAAAAGCTTGTCCACGTCAACTCTGTCTATCCCTCTCATCATTTTAAAGACTTCTATCAAGTCCCCCCTTAACCTTCTGCGCTCCAAAGAATAAAGCCCTAACTTGTTCAACCTTTCTCTGTAACTTAGTTGCTGAAACCCAGGCAACATTCTAGTAAATCTCCTCTGTACTCTCTCTATTTTGTTGACATCCTTCCTATAATTAGGCTACCAAAATTGTACCCCACACTCCAGAATTGGCCTCACCAATGCCTTGTACAATTTTAACATTACATCCCAACTTCTATACTCAATGCTCTGATTTATAAAGGCCAGCATACCAAAAGCTTTCTTTACCACCCTATCTACATGAGATTCCACTTTCAGGGAACTGCACAGTTATTCCCAGATCCCTCTGTTCACCTGCATTCTTCAATTCCCTACCATTTACCATGTACGTCCTATTTTGATTTGTCCTGCCAAGATGTAGCACCTCACACTTATCAGCATTAAACTCCATCTGCCATCTTTCAGCCCACTCTTCCAACTGGCATAAATCTCCCTGTGGACTTTGAAAATCTACTTCATTATCCACAACCCCACCTATCTTAGTATCATCTGCATACTTACTAATCCAATTTACCACACCATCGTCCAGATCATTGATGTACATGACAAACAACAGTGGACCCAACACGGAACGTGGGCCTTTTTTTCATCCATTTCCGTAACCGGACCCGACCGTAATCAACGTTGCGGGGGAACAGTTCGTGTTAATAAATTAAAATTCTGAAAATGAGGAGAAGATTTTTACCAAATAACTTTTATTTTTACGAGGATGTTTCCGTAACCGGCTTCCGTCTCCGCACTAGTATCTTTGCTCCGCTACGGGATCTTTGGTGCGGTGACGGAAGCTGATTACGGAAATGGGGCCGGAAATTACCCATGAATCTGCCCACGACCGTACTACGTCTTCTCCGTCGAGTGGACTATCTTGCTCGCTGTAGGGTCTTTGCTTCTGAGTGGTGCTATGTCGCAACCACCGGGCGGGCGGGCGCTAGGACCCGGCGGGCCATCGCCTCCCTTCGCTCCTATTTGCTGACGTGTCCGCTGTCGAGTCCCGCCCACCTCGGCCGGCGATTGGGCGTCACTGTGACGTTACCCCCAACGTCGGTTGGCTAAGCCACCCGTCGTTCAAATGAACTCTGACGTAATTCCCGGCCTCTGATTGACTGCGGGAACTGTCCGTCATGAAAGGCCGGCGAATCATTGATGTCCGCCTGGGGGCGGGGTTAGCGATGGTCCCGCCTACGGAACGATGCGATTGGTCGATGGTGAGGGGGAAGGCGGGCGCACAGGTGGCGGCAGCAGGTTAGGTTACGCCCCCTCCCCCCAGCTAAGTTTGGTTGACCTGCGGGCAGCAGCAGGTTGCGCTGGGTCTGGTTGACCCGCGGGCAACAGCAAGTTAGGTTGCGCTGGGTTTGGTTGAGCCGCGGATGACAGCAAGTTAGGTTGCGCAGCTGTTGGAGGCGGGGTTTGGTTGACCGATGGGCGGCAGCAAGTTAGGTTGCGCTGGGTTTGGTTGACCGGTGGGCGACAGCAAGTTAGGTTGCGCGGCTGTTGGAGGCGTGGTTTGGTTGACGGAGCGGATGGCAGCAAGTTAGGTTGCGCATTTAGGGGCGGGGTTTGGTTGAGCGGCGGGCGAGAGCAGGTTAGGTTGCGCTGGGTTTGGTTGACCCGCGGGCAACAGCAAGTTAGGTTGCGTGGCTGTTGGAGGCGGGGTTTGGTTGACCCGCGGGCGATAGCAAGTTAGGTTGCGCTGGGTTTGGTTGACCCGCGGGCAACAGCAAGTTGCGTTGCGCTGGGTTTGGTTGACCCGCGGGCGACAGCAAGTTAGGTTGCGCTATGTTTGGTTGACCCGCGGGCGACAGCAAGTTAGGTTGCGCTGGGTTTGGTTGACCCGCGGGCAACAGCAAGTTACGTGGCCGTTGGAGGCGGGGTTTGGTTGACGGAACGGATGGCAGCAAGTTAGGTTGCGCATTTAGGGGCGGGGTTTGGTTGACGAGTGGGCGACAGCAGGTTAGGTTGTGCTGGGTTTGGTTGACGGGGCAGGCGGCAGCAAGTTGCGTTGCGCGGCCGTTGGAGGCGGGGTTTGGTTGACCTGCGGGCGGCAGCAAGTTGCGTTGCGCGGCCATTGGCGGCGGGGTTTGGTTGACCCGCGGGCGGCAGCAAGTTGCGTTGCGCGGCCGTTGGAGGCGGGCGGGGTTTGGTTGAGCGGCGGGCGGCAGCAAGTTGCGTTGCGCGGCCGTTGGAGGCGGGGTTTGGTTGACCTGCGGGCGGCAGCAAGTTGCGTTGCGCGGCCGTTGGAGGCGGGCGGGGTTTGGTTGACCTGCGGGCGGCAGCAAGTTGCGTTGCGCGGCCGTTGGAGGCGGGCGGGGTTTGGTTGAGCGGCGGCGGCGGCGGCGGGCGGCGGGGAGGCAGCAGGTTAGGTTGCGCTGCTGCTGGGCCCGGAGCTGGGTTTGGTTGAGCGGTGACGGTGGCGACGGGCGGTTGGAGGTTCGCGCCCCCTCCTCCCCCCCTCAGGCCATGACGTCCACCCTCACCCACAGGCCCCGGCGGACAGAGGCGACCGCGGGCCGGGACGGGGAGCGATGGCGAGACGATGCGGACGACGAGGACGGGCAGCGGCGGGACGGGGAGGAGGAGGAGGCCGGAGACTGTAAGGAGCTGCGGCTCACGCTGATGGAGGAGGTGTTGTTGCTCGGCATCAAGGACCGTGAGGTCAGTCAGTCCGGCCCCCGGCCCGCACCGGCCCCCGGCCCCCTACACCGGCCCCCGGCCCCACCACCGGCCCCCGGCCCCACCACCGGCCCCCGGCCCCCTACACCGGCCCCACCACCACCGGCCCCCTACACCGGCCCCCGGCCCCCTTACACCAGCCCCACCACCGGCCCCCCTACACCGGCCCCCGGCCCGCACCACCACCGGCCCCCCTACACCGGCCCCCTTACACCGGCCCCACCACCGGCCCCCCTACACCGGCCCCCTTACACCGGTCCCCTACACCGGCCCCCCTACACCGGCCCCCGGCCCCCCTACACCGCCCCCCGGCCCCCCTACCCCGGCCCCCGGCCCAACCACCGGCCCCCGGCCCCCTCCACCGGCCCCCTACACCGGCCCCCGGCCCGCACCACCACCGGCCCCCGGCCCCCTACACCGGCCCCCGGCCCCCTACACCGGCCCCCCGCCCCCCTACACCGGCCCCCGGCCCAACCACCGGCCCCCGGCCCCCTACACCGGCCCCCTACACCGGCCCCCGGCCCCCCTACACCGGCCCCCTACCCGGCCCCCGGCCCCCCTACACCGGCCCCCTACACCGGCCCCTACACCGGCCCCCTACACCGGCCCCCGGCCCCCCTACACCGGCCCCCTACACCGGCCCCCTACACCGGCCCCCGGCCCCCCTACACCGGCCCCCGGCCCCCCTACACCGGCCCCCGGCCCAACCACCGGCCCCCAGCCCCCTACACCGGCCCCCCTACACCGGCCCCCGGCCCGCACCACCACCGGCCCGCACCACCACCGGCCCCACCACCACCGGCCCCCTACACCGGCCCCACCACCGGCCCCCCTACACCGGCCCCCTTACACCGGCCCCCTTACACCGGCCCCCCTACACCGGCCCCCCTACACCGGCCCCACCACCACCGGCCCCCCTACACCGGCCCCCCTACACCGGCCCCACCACCACCGGCCCCCCTACACCGGCCCCCCTACACCGGCCCCCCTACACCGGCCCCACCACCACCGGCCCCCCTACACCGGCCCCCACCACCACCGGCCCCCCTACACCGGCCCCACCACCACCGGCCCCACTACACCGGCCCCCCTACACCGGCCCCATCACCACCGGCCCCCCTACACCGGCCCCCCCTACACCGGCCCCCGGCCCCCTACACCGGCCCCACCACCACCGGCCCCCCTTACACCAGCCCCCCTACACCGGCCCCACCACCACCGGCCCCCTACACCGGCCCCCCTTACACCAGCCCCCCTACACTGGCCCCCACCACCGGCCCCCTACACTGGCCCCCGGCCCCCTACACCGGCCCCCCTTACACCGGCCCCCCTTACACCGGCCCCCCTTACACCAGCCCCCCTACACCGGCCCCCACCACCGGCCCCCTTACACCGGCCCCCCTACACCGGTCCCACCACCAGCCCCCCTACACCGGCCCCCTTACACCAGCCCCACCACCGGCCCCCCTACACCGGCCCCCTTACACCGGCCCCACCACCGGCCCCCTTACACCAGCCCCCTACACCGGCCCCCACCACCGGCCCCACCACCGGCCCCCCTACACCGGCCCCCACCACCGGCCCCACTACACCGGCCCCACCACCACCAGCCCCACCACCACCGGCCCCCTACACCGGCCCCCGGCCCGCACCGGCCCCCCTACACCGGCCCCCATACACCGGCCCCCGGCCCCACCACCACCGGCCCCACCACCACCGGCCCCCCTACACCGGCCCCCCTACACCGGCCCCCCTACACCGGCTCCACCACCACCGGCCCCACCACCACCAGCCCCCCTACACCGGCCCCCGGCCCCCTACACCGGCCCCACCACCACCGGCCCCCTTACACCGGCCCCCTTACACCGGCCCCCCTACACCGGCCCCCTTCCACCGGCCCCCCACCACCGGCCCCACCACTGGCCCCCTACACCGGCCCCACCACCGGCCCCCCCACCACCGGCCCCACCATGGGCCCCCCCGGCCCGCACCTACACTGCGCACACACACACACACACTGGGTCTATCACTGGGACACTGGGGTCACTGGGTCTAACAGTGGGGGCACTGGGTCTATCACTGGGACAGTGGGGGTCACTGGGTCTATCAGTGGGTCTTCCACTGGGGCTATCTTCTTGGTTACTTGGTCCTCCAAAATATTCCAACTGGAATTTAAACTGGAGGTGGTGAAGGGAGGGATTAAGCCGGAAAGGATTATTGGGAAGAAAGTGCTACTTTAAATGTAGTTGCATCTGGTTGGGAAACTATAGTTGGGTGAAGATTATTCCATGCTTTCATTGTGCGGGGGAAGAACGAATTGCTGTACACATCTGTCTTTGTAGCTGGGATCACAAATTGGATCGAATGCCCTCGTCTGCTCCTAATTGGTTTGGGGTTGGTGTAGGTCTTGTGATCACTGAGACAGTGGGTCTTCCACTGGGACAGTGGGGGACACGGGGTCTATCACTGGGACAGTGGGGACACTGGATCTATCACTGGGGCAGTGGACACTGGATCTATCACTGGGGGGGGGAGGGGGCACTGGGACATTCACTGGGACACTGGATAAGGCATTTTGTGGGCCAAGTGGATCAATCATTGGGTCCACTGGATCTAAGATAGAGGGCACTGGATCTTTTGGGGGTAAAGGGAACTGGATCAGGCATTAGGGTGCACTGGATCTGTCACTGGGGCAAGAGGGACACTGGATCCACCATATGGGCCTTTTGGGGTATAGGGAACACTGGACGAGGCATTAGGGTCCACTGGATCTGTCACTGGAGCAAGAGGTCCACTGGACCAGACATTGTGCCACTGGGTCTGTCTGGGGAAAGAGGGCCACATGGTCAGGCCACTGGATCTCACTGGGGGGTCAGGGTAAAGGAGGGCCACTGGATCTTACACTGGGGCAAGGAGTCACTTGATTTGTAATTGGGGGCATGGGCAGTCGATCTGGCAGTTAGTGCCACTGGATCTATCACTGGGGCAAAACGGGGGCACTGAATCTTTTACGGCAATGGGGCACTGGATGTTTGGGGCCAGGGGAGACCACTGGACAACTGGAGTGTCATGAGCCTGGGGTTGGAGTTGGGTCACTGGATGTTTGTGGAAATGTGGGCATGCTGCTGCCCTCTGTGAATGGGACTGGGGCGGCGTGGAGTCACACATTGTGGAAACGGGACCTTCGGCCCAGCTATACTAGTCCTACCTGCGTCCCTCTGAACCTGTCCGGTCCTTGCACCTGTCTGAGATGTTTCTTGAACGTTGCGATAGTCCCTGCCTCATCTCCGGCAGCTCGTTCCATACGCCCACCATACGTAGATGACCAGATCTCCTTGGAGAGCTGTGGATGGATTATTGGGAGTTTCCTAAATGCAGGGGAAGCGGTGGACTGCTGTAACTCTGGAGATGCGGGGAGTTGCTGGAGTAACTCAACAGGACAGGCAGCATCATCTCTGGAGGGAAGGAATAGGTGCCATTACGGGTCGAGGCCCCTTCTTCAGACCGAGAGTCGGGGGAGAGGGAAACTAGCCATGTGAAAAGGCACAGGACAAATCAGAGCCCGCAGATAATGACCCAGGGGAGGTGGAGCCCACAATGGTCCTTGTTGGCTCTGGAAGAGGTGATAACGAAGGGGAAATCTGGATGCGAACAGTGGAACTGGCAGGACATGAAAGTAAGCATGCAGGTACAGCAGGCAGCGAAGAAAGCGAATGGCATGTTGCCCTTTATAACAAGAAGAGTTGAGTCTAGGAGCAAAGAGGTACTTCTGCAGTTGTACAGGGCCCTAGTGAGACCACACCTGGAGTATTGTGTGCAGTTTTGGTCCCCGAATTTGAGGAAGTACATTCTTGCTATTGAGGGAGTGCAGCGTAGGTTCACCAGGTTAATTCCCGGGATGGCGGGACTGTCATATGCTGAGAGAATGGAGCGGCTGGGCTTGTACACTCTGTGGAGTTTAGAAGGGTGAGAGGGGATCTTATTGAAACATATAAGATTATTAAGGTAGACAAAAGTGCTGGAGAAACTCAGCGGGTGCGGCAGCATCTATGGATCGAAGGAAATAGGCAAAGGGTTTGGACACGCTAGAGGCAGGAAACATGTTCCCGATGTTGGGGGAGTCCAGAACCAGGGGCCACACAGTTTAAGAAAAAGGAGTAAACCATTTAGAACGGAGAAACACTTTTTCACCCAGAGAGTGGTGAGTCTGTGGAATTCTCTGCCTCAGAGGGCAGTGGAGGCCGGTTCTCTGGATGCTTTCAAGAGAGAGCTAGATAGGGCTCTTAAAGATAGCGGAGTCAGGGGATATGGGGAGAAGGCAGGAACGGGGTACTGATTGGGGATGATCAGCCATGATCACTGTGAATGGCGGTGCTGGCTTGAAGGGCTGAATGGCCTCCTCGTGCACCAGAGTAGGGGAGGGGCAGAGAGAGAGAGAGAGGAAATGGAATATTTGAAATTGGAGAAGTCAATGTTCATACCGCTGGGGTGTAAACTACCCAAGCGAAATACGAGGTGCTTTGGAACTCTGGATATCGGCAAACTCGGTGAACAGAGTCCATGGGATGCTTCCATTAGTAGGAGAGTCTAGGACCAGAGGCCACAGCCTCAGAGTAAGCAAACGGCCCTTTAGAAAGATGAGGCTGGAATTTCTCAATTGTAATCCTGTGTTGCCTTTCCAGAGCACAAAAGCTTTTCACTGTACCTCGGTACATGTGGCACTAAACTCAACTCAAACTCAAAGACTCGCTGGAGTTTAGAAGGATGGGGGGGATGGGGGGGACCTCATTAAAACATACCAAATAGTGAAAGGCCTGGATAGAGTGGATGTGGAGAGGATGTTTCCACTAGTGGGAGAGTCTAGAGTCTTGGACCAGAGGGCACAGCCTCAGAATTAAATGGCATTCCTTTAGGGAGGAAATAAAGAGGAATTTATTTAGTCAGAGGGTGGTGAATCTGTGGAATTCTTTGCCACAGACAGCTGTGGAGGCCACAAGTCAGTGGATATTTGTTGAATGTTAAAGAAGGAACTGCAGAAAAATCGAAGGTAGACAAAAATGCTGGAGAAACTCAGCGGGTGAGGCAGCATCTATGGAGCGAAGGAAATAGGTGATGTTTCGGGATGAGACCCTTATTCAGACTTAAGACGGGGATTGACAGATTCCCGATTAGTGCGGGTGTCAGGGGTTACGGGGAGAAGGCAGGAGAATGGGGTTGAGAGGGAGAGATAGATCAGCCGTGATTGAATGGCGGAGTAGACCCCACGTTCACTTCTGCTCCTCTGACTTCTGAACTTGTGGCGCTGCGGTAGAGGCGCTGGCTTGTCTGCAGGGCGTTTGTACATTCTCCCCGTGACCCGCGCGGGGTTTTCTCCGAGATCTTTGCTTCCTTCCCGAATTCCAAAGACGTGCAGTTTTGTGGGATTGGGCATGAATGTAAAATTGTCCCTGGTGTGTGTGTGGTAATGTCAATGTGCGGGGATCGCTGGTCGGCACGGGCTCGGTGGGCCGAAGGGCCTGCTTCCCCCTCTGTACATCTAAACTAAACTAAGATGCATCGCACATTGCTCTAGTATACATCACTTGCTCCCTGAACAGTCTGTGTATAGATCCGTCTGTGTGTGTGTGTGTGTCTGTCTGTCTGTGTGTGTGTGTCTCTGTGTGTGTGTATGTGTGTGTGTCTCTGTGTGTATGTGTGTGTCTGTCTGTCTGTGTGTGTGTGTCTCTGTGTGCGTGTCTCTGTGTATGTATGTATGTGTGTGCGTGTGTCTCTGTGTATGCGTGTGTGTGCGTGTCTGTGTGTGTTGTGTCTGTGTGTGTGTGTGTGTGCGCGTGTGTGTGCGCGTGTGTGTGTGTTGTGTCTGTGTGTGTTGTGTCTGTGTGTGTGTGTGCGTGTGTGTTCTGTGTGTGTGTGTTGTGTCTGTGTTCTGTGTGTGTGTGTTGTGTCTGTGTGTGTGTGTTCTGTGTGTGTGTTGTGTCTGTGTGTGTGTGTGCGTGTGTGTTCTGTGTGTGTGCGTGTGTGTTCTGTGTGTGTGTGTGTGCGTGTGTGTGTGTGCGTGTGTGTTCTGTGTGTGCGCGTGTGTGTTCTGTGTGTGTGTGTTGTGTCTGTGTGTGTGTGTGCGTGTGTGTCTGTGTGTGTGTGTGAGCGTGTCCAAGCATGCACCAATCTTTGTATTAAAAAAAAACTTTATTTAGTTCTGGAGATACAGCCCGGAAACAGGCCGTTCGGCCCACCAATTCCGTGCCGACCAGCGATCCCCGCACACCAACACTATCCTACACACACTAGGGACAATTTACACACACACCAAACCTGCGCGTCTTTGGTGTGCGGGAAGAAAACGAAGATCTCAGAGAAACCCCACGAGGAGAACGTGCAAACTCCATACAGACAGCACCCGCGGCCGGGATCGAACCCGGGTCTCCGCCGCTGTGAGGCAGCAACTCTACTGCTGCGCCACCGTGACTGACCTGAAGAAGGGTTTCGGCCCGAAACGTTGCCTATTTCCCTCGCTCCATAGATGCTGCTGCACCCGCTGAGTTTCTCCAGCATTTTTGTGTACTTTCAAATTTTCCTTCTCTTTCCCCTATGAAGGAAGAAGGTTCTGACAGGAGAGAGGATAGGATAGGGTTACCTCTTGTAAAGTTGATGAATTCATGAACGGTAACCCCATCTGCCCCTTTCATACATTTATAAAACTCTTATCGGATCTCCCCACAGCCTCTGACGCTGTTGAGATAACAATCCACGTCAGTCCAGCCACTTCCTGTAGCTGAAGCTCTCTCATCCAGTTCTGGCAAGCCCCTTCTGCACCCATCATTAGACAATAGGTGCAGGAGTAGGCCATTCGGCCCTTCCAGCCAGCACCCACCATTCAATAGACAATCGGTGCAGGAGTAGGCCATTCGGCCCTTCCAGCCAGCACTGCCATTCAATGTGATCATGGCTGATCATCCCCAATCAGTACCCCGTTCCTGCCTTCTCCCCATATCCCCTGACTCCGCTATCTTTAAGAGCCCTATCTAGCTCTCTCTTGAAAGCAACCAGAGAACCGCCCTCTGAGGCAGAGAATTCCACAGACTCACAACTCTCTGTGAGAAAAGGTGTTTCCTCATCTCCGTTCTAAATGGCTAACCCCTTATTCATAAACTGTGTGTGTGGCCCCTGGTTCTGAACTCCCCCAACATCGGGAACATGTTTCCTGCCTCTAGCGTGTCCAAACCCTTAACAATCTTATATGTTTCAATGAGATATCCTCTCATCCTTCTAAACTCCAGAGTGTACGAGCTTACCCCTTATTCTTAAATTCTGGTTTAGATGTTGACGTATTTGGCAGGTACGATCACTTTTTTTTCCACTCTCTCCCCTACTCTGGGAGTAAGGCCAGAGTTGCCACGGCAACGAAGGCAGGGCCGGCTCATGTTAGTGAGCTGGTGCAGATAGTTGAAGCAGTGTGTGTGTGTGTGTGTTTACTGGGCCCAGGAGCGCCTGAATGGCGGAACAGCCAGCTGAACACAAGAAAACATTTCTTCCCAAACAGCCGTGTCGTATAGCAAAGTGCCAACACAGGTGGTAATGAAGGTAGACAAAAATGCTGGGGAAACTCAGCGGGTTCAGCAGCAGCTATGATGCTGCTGCACCAGCTGAGTTTCTCCAGCATTTTTGTCTGCCTTCGATTTTCCAGCATCTGCAGTTCCTTCTTAAACAGGTGGCAGAGAACCAGGAGAGGCCTCTTCCACTGGAGAGAGAGTCTCGGACCAGAGAGCGCAATGTACTTGCTGGGGTTTAGAAGGATGGGGGGGGGGGGACCTCATTGATACGCACTGAATAGTGAAAAACGCAGATGTGGGGAGGATTATTTTCACCAATGAGAGAGTCTAGGACCAGAGGGCACAGCTTCAGAATAAAAGGACGTTCCTTTAGGAAGGAGGCGGGGAGGAATTTCTTCAAGTTCAAGTTCAAGTGAGTTTATTGTCATGTGTCCCTGGATAGGACAATGAAATTCTTGCTTTGCTTAAGCACACAGAAAATAGTAGGCATTTACTACAAAACAGATAAATGTGTCCATATACCATGATATAAATATATACACAAATTCTTTAATCAGAGGGTGGTGAATCTGTGGAATTCTTTGCCACAGACGGCGCTGGAGGCCACATGGTCAGTGGATATTTTTAAGGCAGAGATAGATAGATTCTTGTGTTTAAGAAGGAACTGCAGATGCTGGAAAATCCGAAGGTACACAAAAAAGCTGGGGAAACTCAGTGGGTGCAGCAGCATCTATGGAGCGAAGGAAATAGGCAACGTTTCGGGCCTGAAGAAGGGTTTCGGGCCCGAAACGTTGCCTATTTCCTTCGCTCCATAGATGCTGCTGCACCCACTGAGTTTCTCCAGCTTTTTTGTGTACCTATAGATAGATTCTTGATTAGTGCGGGTGTCAGAGGTTATGGGGAGAAGGCAGGAGAATGGGGTTTGGAGGGAGAGATAGATCAGCCGTGATTGAATGGCCTAATTCTACTCCTATTCCTTGTGTCTGCAATGGGGTCATATCCCCATATCCCCTGACTCCGCTATCTTTAAGAGCCCTATCTAGCGCTCTCCTGAAAAGCATCCAGAGAACTGGCCTCCACCGCCCTCTGAGGCAGAGAATGGCGGAGTGAATCGGAAGGACAGATGGGGAAGAAGCTGTCCCCCTCTGGTCTGATGGTGCGTGCCTTCTGACCACGAGTGGGGACTTGTTGTCCAGTGATACTGCCTGAGCCACTGCGTGACTCCAGCACTCTGTGTCCTTGGTTGTAAAACTGTGCTGGCTGCTCCTTGCCGTCTCCTGTAAACATTTGCAGGTCTCTCGCCTCTCTCGGGCACGGACTGCCGTGACCTGTTGAACCAGCCGGGCCGGTTTCTCGGCAGCTCCACCTAGAGATAGTCCTGCGGGTGTATATCGAGCCCAGCCCAATGTAACAGTGGAGTTCCTGCCTTACAGTAGCAATGTCACAGAATTTTGAGATTTAAAGTCTGCAATTTAGATAAAGCATAATAAGAAGTTTAATTTGACACCTAATTCACTTTCATATCTTCAGTATTAAAAAAGTTATGGCCATTTTCATACTCGGAAATTAGCATCTTGTTCCCTATTGCTTTTTCATTGACTTAACACAAAAGCTGTAATCGAGGACAGTCAAAAGCCCATAACTTTCTTCAAAATTAAGAGAACTGAAAGAAATGTTCAGTTATTATAGATTGAAGCATTCTGAAACAAATGTGAAACAATCTTACTTGGATGACCTGAAATTAAAGCATATAATTAGTTAATTACCTGATTGTAGCTAATTACAAAATTCAATTACTAGATCTAAACATCTATCCATTTCTTAAGAAAAGATGAACATTTTTAAATAGCCTAAGTGTCCAAATAACATTCACACAAGAATTCACAATATAACATGATTTTAAAATCTCATTGTCATGAATTTATAGGCCAAATGGAAGGAATTTAGTGTTTAATTCCCGTAAATTAATGGCCATTTTAATCATCTTGCGAGTGGGTTTTTGTGGAACGCGATCGATTGGAACGTTGCGGTTTGTGGTGAATTTGAACCCCATATCGGCAGGAAAAACACTGCCGGTTCGTATGGGGCCATAATCAAATTTTCGCCAATTAAATTTTGATTAAAGTCATCCTAAGAAGCAAGTTTATATGTAAAATAGACGACTTACCTTGTGTTTTGTCCCCTACGTGAGATCCGTCCCGTTGTCGGCGTTAGAAGTTGCTTTTTTATTTTACTCCAGCGATTAAATTGTCCCGCGATTTGTTTTAAAAACTTCCGCAAGTCGGAACAATTTTTCAGCATCAGCTGGCAGCCCGAGAAAATATATCTCGGACAGGCAGGAGAAATCGGCATTTTAATCCCGTCCTCTCCCCCCTCAAAGGCGCCAAAGTCGCGCACACGGCCAGTGGCAGAACTGCAGCGCCGCTAAAGGTAAGTATTATAACATACCTACTTACAGTGCCAGGGACCCAGGTTCGATCCTGACTACGGGTCCGACCAGCCATCACCCTGCACACTAACACTATCCTACACACACACACACACGCGCGCGCGCGCGCGCTAGGGACAATTTACGATTTTCAAAGATCCTATAGCAAAGCAAGATAGTCCACTCGACGAAAAAGACGTAGTACGATCATGGGCAGATTCATGGGTGATTTTCGGCCCCATTTCCGTAACCGGCTTCCGTCTCCGCCATCTTTGTCCGCCATAGCTGAGCAAAGATACTAGTGCGGAGACGGAAGCCGGTTACGGAAACATCCTCGTAAAAATCAAAGATCTTTGGTGAAAATCTTCTCGTTTTCTCTCTGCCCCTCTTTGCCCCGTTAAAGAGACTCACTGGTGGGGGGAAAAGAGGGCGGTAGGGCCAGATTTATATATAAGCCTCACAAGCTTAAGCTTAAGGCCTCAAGATCTAGGGGGGCCTCACATCGGGGATTGGGAGGGGTCTCACAAGTGGAATAGCCTAGGCTGTTCCTATTTACCTATAGGCTGATTGGGGGGGGCCTCGCATGTGGAATAGCCAAGGGCTTCTCTTCATCTAAATCCGCCCCTGGAGGGCGGGCATGACATCCAAAGCTGAGAACAGACGGCCCTTCGGTTTCTTCCCCCCCCCCCCATCACGCTCGCTGCCCGACTCCCAAACTCCGGACCGCTCTGCTCTTCACTACTGCTCTCGTGTCGCTGACTGTCGGACATTTATTCCTCTTTCTGCCAAAATGGCTGAGGTGCTGGAACGGCTCTTTTGTTCGTCCCGCCCCAGTGCTGCAGCAGTTTGCTGGGGGTCGGGCCCGTACCCCAGTGGATTGGAAAGGTCTCCCCTTTTACACTGCCGTGTAAAGGCACAGCCTCTTTGCCCTCCGTGCCCCCTCCCCTCTCCACCCTTGCACAGTCCGATCCCAATCCCGGGGGCTTTGAATCCAAAACATTAAAAAAGAAAATTAACAGAATTATAATTTATTAACGTATTAATCATTCACAAAAAATAACAGAATTATGAATCATGAATCTAACACTATCTCACACACACACAAACTGTTCCCCCGCTACGCTGATTACACTGCGAGATGGATATACAAAGTCGGGTCGGGTTACTGAAATGGCCGACGTTCCACTCCGTTGCGTACTACACATCAGCCCATTGATTTTCGCAGGAGTGCACTATCTTGCTAAACCCTTCGAAACCCCTCCAAACACTAACTCTCTCTAACCCCCCTCTGAACACCTCTAAGCCCCTCTAAATCCTAAACCACTCTAAACTCCTGTAAATCCCTCTAAACTCCTCTAAAACACTCTGAACCCATCTAGACCTCTCTAAAGCCCTCTGAACACCTATGAACCCCTCTAAACCTGTCTAAACACCTCTAATCCCTCCAACCCTCTGAACCCCTCAAAACGCCTCTGAACCCCTCTAAACGCATCGAAACACCTCCAACCCCCTGTAAATCCCTCTAAACCTCTCTCATCCTCTCTAAACCATTGTAAACCCCTCTAAAATGCTCTAAATCTCTCTAATCTCCTGTAAACCCCTCTAAACCCATGTAAATGCCTTTAAACAACTCTAAACACCTCTAACCCCCTCTAAAACCATCTAGACCCCTCTAACCACTGTGCCACCGTGGGATAACATGGAACTAGTGTGATCAGGGGATCACTGGACGGCACAGACTTGGTGGGCCGAAGGGCCTGTCTCCCTGCTGTTTCATTACAAGTAACGTCAGTCTCTGGCTGATTGTTTTTCATTGTACGCATCCTCTTGAGGAATCCTATTTTATATAAACACTGTTGACACAAGAGAACGCACGTGCTGGCATCCCCACACGAAAACAAACTGCTGGAGTAACTCAGCGGGACAGGCAGCGTCTCTGGAGGGAAGGAATGGGGCGACGCTTCGGGTCGAGACCCTTCGTCAGAGGAAACGGGAACACCCGGAGGAAACCCACGCGGTCACGGGGAGAACGTGCAAACTCCCCACAGACAGCGCTCGAGGTCAGGGTTGAACCCAGGTCTCTGGTGCGGTGAGGAGCGGGACTATCTCTAAAGGAATATACCAAGACCTTTCACCTATTCATGAATACAATCAAACACAGGTGACGGACTTCGCTCCATAGATGCTGCCTCACCCGCTGAGTTTCTCCAGTATTTTTGTCTACCAAACCAATCCTGGATAAAACTCACGATAGGCACTAATCTTGCTATTGAGGAAGTGCAGCATAGGTTCACCAGGTTAATTCCTGGGATGGCGGGACTGTCATATGCTGAGAGAATGGAGCAGCTGGGCTTGTACACTCTGGAGTTTAGAAGGATGAGAGGTTATCTCATTGAAATATATAAGATTATTAAGGGTTTGGACACACTAGAGGCAGGAAACATGATCCCGATGTCGGGGGAGTCCAGAACCAGGGGCCACACACAGTTTAAGAATAAGAGGTCGGCCATTTAGAACGGAGACAAGGAAACACTTTTTCCTCACAGAGAGTGGTGAGTCTGTGGAATTCTCTGCCTCAGAGGGCGGTGGAGGCCGGTTCTCTGGATGCTTCCAAGAGAGAGCTAGATAGGGCTCTTAAAGATAGCGGAGTCAGGGGATATGGGGAGAAAAGGCAGGAACAGGGTACTGATTGGGGATGATCACATTGAATGGCGGTGCTGGCTCGAAGAGCCAAATGGCCTACTCCTTGTCTATTGTCACAGCAGCTGAGGTCAGGATCGAACAGCGGCACTACCTGTTGCCTCTAAACATGGCGACTAGTGCGTTCCAGCAAGAACTGCCTGTGATGTACACGTCATTGGGGGTTCAGTATTGATGTGGATAGAGAACTGGCTGGCAAACAGGAAGCAAAGAGTAGGAGTAAACGGGTCCTTTTCACAATGGCAGGCAGTGACTAGTGGGGTACCGCAAGGCTCAGTGCTGGGACCCCAGCTATTTACAATATATATTAATGATCTGGATGAGGGAATTGAAGGCAATATCTCCAAGTTTGCGGATGACACTAAGCTGGGGGGGGCAGTGTTAGCTGTGAGGAGGATGCTAGGAGACTGCAAGGTGACTTGGATAGGCTGGGTGAGTGGGCAAATGTTTGGCAGATGCAGTATAATGTGGATAAATGTGAGGTATTCCATTTTGGTGGCAAAAACAGGAAAGCAGACTATTATCTAAATGGTGGCCGACTAGGAAAAGGGGAGATGCAGCGAGACCTGGGTGTCATGGTACACCAGTCATTGAAAGTAGGCATGCAGGTGCAGCAGGCAGTGAAGAAAGCGAATGGTATGTTAGCTTTCATAGCAAAAGGATTTAAGTATAGGAGCAGGGACGTTCTACTGCAGTTGTACAGGGTCTTGGTGAGACCACACCTGGAGTATTGCGTACAGTTTTGGTCTCCAAATCTGAGGAAGGACATTATTGCCATAGAGGGAGTGCAGAGAAGGTTCACCAGACTGATTCCTGGAATGTCAGGACTGTCTTATGAAGTAAGACTGGATAGACTTGGTTTATACTCTCTAGAATTTAGGAGATTGAGAGGGGATCTTATAGAAACTTATAAAATTCTTAAGGGGTTGGACAGGCTAGATGCAGGAAGATTGTTCCCGATGTTGGGGAAGTCCAGGACAAGGAGTCACAGCTTAAGGATAATGGGGAAATCCTTTAAAACCGAGATGAGAAGAACTTTTTTCACACAGAGAGTGGTGAATCTCTGGAACTCTGCCACAGAGGGTAGTCGAGGCAAGTTCATTGGCTATATTTAAGAGGGAGTTAGATGTGGCCCTTGTGGCTAAGGGGATCAGAGGGTATGGAGAGAAGGCAGGTACGGGATACTGAGTTGGATGATCAGCCATGATTGCATTGAATGGCGGTGCAGGCTCGAAGGGCTGAATGGCCTACTCCTGCACCTAATTTCTGTTTACACACTGCGACACGCCCAAGCCTGAAGCTCCAGGCTGTTGTTTGTGTCGGCGGCGATGTTAAGATGTCCCTCTCACCAGCTGATGCTTACTCATATACACTTTGAGGTTGGCCCGGCTAAATTTTTAAGAGCAGCTGCCTCTTTTGAAGTGTGTTTACTCAACCTTGCGAGGTGCAATAAGGCACAAAACAATTCCTCTCGTTCTCCCCTCTGCGGTTTCCAACTTGATTAATGAACCAGGATGCAATTATCAAAGGTGTGGACCACGGCAATCAGGAACTAGTTCCACAAACAATCCCTTCTTCCTTGTGACGTGGGAGGATATTCAGCCCGTCATGTCCATATCAGCCTGAAGAAGAGTCTCGGCCCGAAACGTCACCCATTCTTTCTCTCCAGAGATGCTGCCCGTCCCTCTGAGTTACTCCAGCATTTTGTCACTTAGAAACATAGAAAATAGGTGCAGGAGTAATCCATTCGGCCCTTCGAGCCTGCACCGCCATTCAATATGATCATGGCTGATCATACAACTCAGTATCCTGTACCTGCCTTCTCTCCATACCCCCTGATACCTTTAGCCACAGGGGCCTCATCTAACTCCCTCTTAAATATAGCCAATGAACTGGCCTCAACTACCTTCTGTGGCAGAGAATGTTTTTCTCATCTCGGTCCTAAAAGATTTCCCCCTTATCCTTAAACTGTGACCCCTAGTTCTGGACTTCCCTAACATCGGGAACAATCTTCCTGCATCTAGCCTGTCCAACCCCTTAAGAATTTTGTAAGTTTCTATAAGATCCCCCCTCAATCTTCTAAATTCTAGCGAGTACAAGCCGACTCTATTCAGTCTTTCTTCATATGAAAGTCCTGACATCCCAGGAATCAGTCTGGTCTATCTTCGTGACCAGACCCAATCAAGATATTCAAGAGAGTTTATTGTCATGTGTCCCAGATAGGACAATGACATTCTTGCTTTGCTTCAGCACAACAGAGTATAGACAATAGGTGCAGGAGTAAGCCATTTGGCCCTTCAAGCCATCACCGCCATTCAATGTGATCACGGCTGATCATCCCCAATCAGTACCCCGTTCCTGCCTTCTCCCCATATCCCCTGACTCCGCTATCTATAAGAGCCCTATCTAGCTCTCTCTTGAAAGCATCCAGAGAACCGCCCTCTGAGGCAGAGGATTCCACAGACTCACCACTCTCTGTGAGAAAAATTGTTTCCTCATCTCCGTTCTAAATGGCTTACTCCTTATTCTTAAACTGTGTGTGTGGCCCCTGGTTCTGGACTGCCCAAACATCGGGAACATGTTTCCTGCCTCTAGTGTGTCCAAACCCTTAACAATCTTATATGTTTCAATGAGATGCCCTCTCATCCTTCTAAACTCCATAGTGTACAAGCCCAGCCGCTCCATTCTCTCAGCATATGACAGTCCCGCCATCCCAGGACCTGGTATATAGTAGGCATAAATAAATACAGAACAGATACCATATACCATTTAATATATTTATATACACACATAAATAAGCATATAAAGTGCAGTAGGCTAATTAAAGTTCAGATTTTGTATGAGTTGAGTTTAATAGTTTCCGTGCTGTAATTGTTATATGGTTATATGGTTATGGTAATAGTCTGATAGGTGGGGAAGCAGCTATTCCTGAACCTGGATGTTGTAGATTTCAGGCTCCTGTATCTTCTACCTGAAGGCAGCGGAGAGATGAGTGTGTGGCCAGGATGGTGTGGGTCCTTGATGATGCTGCCAGCCTTTTTGAGGCAGCGACTGCGATAGATCCCCTCGATGGTAGCCGATGATGGACTAGGCAGTATTTACAACTTTCTGCATTCTTTTCCGCTCCTGGCCGCTCAAGTTGCCGAACCAGGCCACGATGCAACCGGTCAGCATGCTCTCCACTGTGCACCTGTAGAAGTTCGAGAGAGTCCTCCTTGACAAACAGACTCTCCGTAATCTTCTCAGGAAGTAGAGGTGCTGATGTGCTTTCTTTATAATTGCATCAGTGTTCTGGGACCAGGAGAGATCTTCGGAAATGTGCACGCCCAGGAATTTGAAGCTCTTGACCCTTTCCACCATCGACCCATTGATATAACCCGGTTTAGTTTAGAGATACAGCGCGGATAAGGCCCTGTCGACCCACCAAGTCCGCGCCGACCAGCGGTCCCCGCTCACTAACACTATCCTACACACACCAGAGACAATTTACACTTATTCCAAGCTTATTAACCACCAAACCCGCACGTCTTTGGAGTGTGGGAGGAAACCGGAGCACCCGGGGAAAACCCACGCAGATCACGGGGAGAACGTGCAGACTCCACCCGGACACACACACACACACACACTAGTTCTCACTGGTACACAGTGACAACGACAGTCACACACACACACACAGTTTCTCACACACACATAAAGTTTCACACACTCACAAACACACACACCCACACACACACTAGTTCTCACTCGTGCACAGTGACAGAGACACACACACACACATAAACACACACACAGTTTCACGCACACACAGTTACATACACGCACGCACACACACACACAGTTACATACACACACACAGTTTCACACACACACAATTACATACACACACACAGTTTCACATACAGTTACATACACACGCGCACACACACAGTTACATACACACACACACACACAGTTACATCCACACACACACACGCACAGTTTCACACACACACACAGTTACATACACACACACAGTTTCACACACACACATTCACAGATGGAGTTGGGGAAACGCTGGCTGCTCTGGGACACAGACAATGTTTCTACACAGTAGTTCTACTCTGCACCATTTTAGAACCAGCCGTTTTCAATGTGTTTACATCCTGCACCGCACCCTGTTTCACCTTTGACCACGAGCTACTTGCTTTCATCTCTGAGGCATTTGTAGCACCTGCTTAGTTTAGTTTAGAGACACAGCGCGGAAACTGGCCCTTCGGCCCATCGAGTCCGTGCCGGCCAGCGATCCCCCCGCACATCAACACTATCCTACACACACACACACACAATTTACACTTACACCAAGCCAATTAACCTACAAACCTGCACGTCTTTGGAGTGTGGGAGGAAACCGAAGATCTGGGAGAAAACCCACGGGGAGAACGTGCAAACTCCGTACAGACAGCGCCTGTGGTCGGGATCGTGCCCGGGCCTTTGGCGCGGTGAGGCCTGACTTGATCTCACTTCTCTGTACAGCCTTGTGGAGACATGGCAGAGAGATGTAGGTGGTGGATCAATCGTCCATGATATAACTCGATGAGACCACGGCTTAGAGAATGGTGGATGAATTCCACATCTTCAACTCTCTCTCTGCCTCTCGGTCTCTAACGGGGACCATCGCAGCGTTTAAGAAGCAGCTAGACAGGTACTTGGATAGGCCAGGTTTGGAGGGATATGGGCCAAACGCAGGCGGGTGGGACTAGTGTAGATGGGACGTGTTGGTTGGCGTGGGCAAGTTGGGCCGAAGGGCCTGTTTCTACACTGTATCACTCTATGACTCTCTCTATCTCTGCCTCTCTCTCTCTCCCAGTCTCTCTATCTCTCTCTCCCTTATCTCCTCTCTCTGCCTCTGTACCTCCCTCTCTTTCTCTCTCCCTCTCTCCTCTGCCTCTCAATCTGCATCGATGCCACCCTCTGTCTCTATCTCTCTGCCTCTCTCTAACTATCTCTCTCCAACTCCCCCATCACCATTGACCCCTGCATCTCTCTCTCTCTCTCTCCAACTCCCCCATCTCCATTGACATCTCTCTCTCTCCCTCCCGTGCAGGGCTACACCTCGTTCTGGAACGACTGCATCTCTGCCGGGCTGCGCGGGTGCATCCTGGTGGAGCTGTCGCTGCGTGGTCGCATCCAGCTGGAGCCCGCAACCATGCGCAGGAAATGCCTGCTCAATCGCAAGGTTAGTCACCCAAGACGGGTGGGGGGGTGAAGGGAAGCAGACCCCCCCCTTAACATAGAAACATAAACAGGTGCAGGAGTCGGCCCTTCCAGCCAGCACCGCCATTCATTATGATCACGGCTGATCATCCACAATCAGTAACCCCGTTCCTGCTTTCTCCCCATATCCCTTGATTCCGTTAGCCCTAAGAGCTAAATCTAACTCTCTCTTGAAAACATCCAGTGAATCGGCCTCCACTGCCTTCTGTGGCAGAGAATTCCACAGATTCACAACTCTCTGGGTGGAATCTCTCAGTCCTAAATGGCCGATCCCTTAATCTTAAAGGTACACAAAATTGCTGGGGAAACTCAGCGGGTGCAGCAGCATCTATGGAGCGAAGGAAATAGGCGACGTTTCGGGCCGAAACCCTTCTTCAGACTCTGAAGTAGGTCTGAAGAAGGGTTTCGGCCCGAAACGTCGCCTATTTCCTTCGCTCCATAGATGCTGCTGCACCCGCTGAGTTTCCCCAGCAATTTTGTGTACCTTCGATATTCCAGCATCTGCAGTTCCCTTTTGAACCCTTAATCTTAAACTGTGTGTGGCCCCTGGTTCTGGACTCCCCCCCCCCCCCCCCCCCATCCAACATCGAAAACATGTTTCCTGCATCTAGCCTGTCCAATCCCTTCAGGATTTTATATGTTTCTATTAAGATCCCGGCTCATCTTTCTAAACCCCAGTGAACACAAGCCCGCTGGGGGTTGGGTGTGAAGGGCAGGTTGATGGCGGGCTGGGCCCCAGAACGATGAGCGCGGGCCGTCAGATTACCAGCAGCTCGTTCGACGTGAACCACTGCCTCACAGCGCCAGAGGCCCCGGTTCGATCCTGCCCTCGGGTGCTGTCTGTATGGAGTTTGCACGTTCTCCTCCGGGTGCTCCGGTTCCCTCCCACACTCCAAAGACGTGCAGGTTTGTAGGTTAATTGGTCCCCTAGCGCGAGTAGGATAGTGCTAGTGTACGGGGTGATCACTGGTCGGCACGGACCTGGTGGGCCGAAGGGCCTGTTTCCGTGCTGTATCTACAGTTGAAAGGATTCAGTGACTCTCTCTCTCTGTCTGTCTCTCTCTGTCAATTCAATTCATTTCAATTTAAAAACTTAATTGGCATGATAAAAAAAACATTGTTATATCGCCAAAGTATAAAACATGACATCCATATTTGAAATGCATCAGTATAAATACAAGTCTACAGTGCATGGATAGATATGTCCCTGTACATAAACTTGCAATAGGCCGATAGCCCTTTATTGATGCTACACGTTCTTGCAGCTGTAAGCAGTACAACACAATAGCAAGTTTAGCAATTCAATATTAATTTCTTAGTGTTAGTTAATGTCGATTAGTGTGTGCGTCCATATGTGCATGTTGGTCATTCACCGTCTCTCAGGTTATGGCATGCTGTTACGTATTGTGCACCAAGATGGGCCGTATTTCCTTCGCCAAGGATTATTCTTAGTTTTGATGTATCATCTAGTTCTTTAAAATCAGGGGTTGCCACACTGAGTTTGTCAAAGTATGCTTTCCTTGTTTTGTCAAAATGTTTGCATTTTAGGAGGAAGTGCACCTCTGTTTCAACCTCATCTGACAAACAGTGGCCGCATATTGTTTTCTCTTGGTTGCCAGAATCTCTTCTGTCTTCCTTTTTCAACTGCCAAATAGTGGTCACTTAGCCTGTATTTGGTGAGGGTCTGTCTCTGCTTTATGTCTCTAACAGTTGAGAGATAGTCTGCCAATTTATAATCTCTTTTTAGGGAACGGTAACATTCTAATCTGCTTTGGCTTTTGGTTTCTTTATCCCAATGTTCCAAGTATGTTTCTTTACATTGTTTGATAATTTGGTTCACTCTAACTGGTGATTGGGGGTCAGTATTGATCTGGGGCCGGTCAGGGTTTAACTGGATAGGGGTAGTTAGTCTCAGTACCAACTGACACAGGGAACTCTTTTCTGGGTTCCCCTCTTGAGTTTGAAGGGCTTTAAACTGGAGGGTATCTGGGGGGCTAGATTTAAGGTGATTCCAAAAATTTAGTGCTCTTTTCTGGATATTTATTATCGGTGGGTATCTGCCTAGTTCCGCCCTATCTGTCTCTCTCTCTCTATCTCTGTCTTTCTCTCTCTCTCTCTCTCTGCCTCTCTCTGTCTGTCTTTCTCTCTATCTCTCTCCCCATATTAATAGCCCACTATCTGTTTATTTGCACTTTATCTGTTCTATTTATTCATGTGTGTATATATACATATATACAATGGTATATGGACACACGGATCTGTTCTGTAGTCATGCCTACTATGTTCTGTTGTGCTGAAGCAAAGCAAGAATTTCATTGTCCTATCTGGGACACATGACAATAAACTCCCTTGAATCTTGAATCTTGAATCAAACCCTCTCCCCTTCCCTCCGGCACGTGTTACCGCAGGTCCTCTTTAAGTCTGATGCCCCCACCGGTGATGTCCTGTTGGACGAAGCCCTGAAGCACATCAAGGCCACGGAGCCTGCCGAGACGGTCCAGAGCTGGATCGAACTACTTACAGGTAACGCTGAGGCTCCGTCAGGCCGTATTTGGTAATACTGTGAGCAAATGTGGGCCCCCGTATCTGAGGAAGGATGTGCCACTGGCTCTGGAGAGGGTCCAGAGGAGGTTTACAAGAACAGGTCCCAGGAACGAGTGGGTTAACTAACGTACGATGAGCGTTCGACGGCGCTGGGCCTGGAGTTTAGAAAGTTGAGGTGGGGGGGGGAACCTCATTGAAAAGTACAGGATAATGAAAGGTAGACAAAAATGCTGGAGAAACTCAGCGGGTGCAGCAGCATCTATGGAGCGAAGGAAATAGGCAATGTTTCGGGCCGGAAACCAAAGGAGATAGGTAACGTTTCGGGTCGAAACCCAAAGGGTTTCGGCCCGAAACGTTGCCTATTTCCTTCGCTCCATAGATGCTGCTGCACCCGCTGAGTTTCTCCAGCATTTTTTGTCTACCTTCGATTTTCCAGCATCTGCAGTTCCTTCTTAAACAAGGCCTGGGTGGAGAGGATGTTTCCACTAGTGCGAGAGTCTAGGACCAGAGGGCACAGCCACAGAATTATCGTCAGCGAGTCCCATTTGGCCCACATCCGGCTCGAACTTTTCCCATCTATCTCTGTACCTGTCCAAATGTCATGTAAATGCAGCTATTATAACCGCCTCGCCCACTTTCTCTGGCAGTGTGAATCATTCTATTTGAGACTGGTTTTGTTGCACGTCAGGAGGTTGGGTGGGGCGGTATTGACAATAGACAATAGGTGCAGGAGTAGGCCATTTGGCCCTTCGAACCATTCAATGTGATCCTGGCTGATCATCCCCAATCAGTACCCCGTTCCTGCCTTCCCCCCATATCCCCTGACTCCGCTATTTTTAAGAGCCCTATCTAGCTCTCTGTTGAAAGCATCCAGAGAACCGGCCTCCACCGCCCTCTGAGGCAGAGAATTCCACAGACTCACAACTCTCTGTGAGAAAAAGTGTTTCCTCGTCTCCGTTCTAAATGGCTTACCCCTTATTCTTAAACTGTGTGTGTGTGGCCCCTGGTTCTGGACGCCCCCAACATCGGGAACATGTTTCCTGCCTCTAGCGTGTCCAAGCCCTTAACAATCTTATATGTTTCAATGAGATACCCTCTCATCCTTCTAAACTCCAGAGTGTACAAGCCCAGCTGCTCCATTCTCTCATATATGACAGTCCCGCCATCCCGGGAATTAACCTTGTAAACCTACTCTGCACTCCCTCAATAGCAAGAATTTCCCCCGACTCTCAAGCCTGAAGAAGGGTCACCCATTCCCTTCTCTCCAGAGATGCTGCCCGTCCCGCTGAGTTACGCCAGGTCTAGGATTGTTTTCTCTGGAAAGCTGGAGGTTCCGATTATTGGAGGCATGGATAGGGTATTAGTCAGAATCTTTCTCCCTTCTGGAGGGGAACTTTGTCCTAAGACAGTCTGGACTCGCCCAACATTGGGAAAATTTTTCCTGCATCTAGCTTAGTCCAGTCCTTTTATAATTTTATATGTTTTCTATAAGAACCCCCCCCTCATCCTTCTAAACTCGAGTGAATACAAGCCTAGGTGGTTCCATCTTAAACAGGAATTTGATTAGTGTATAAATGTAAATAATTTGGTATACATATAGCTGCTGGTGTACATATGGTGTACATATCTATATTACTAAAAGTAAGATCTTGACCGCTTTTGACTCACTGCGATGTGATTTCCGAGAGAACGCTGCCAATTACGGCTGTCATTTTTGGCCACCTCGCTCAGAGCCCCCCTACGCCGGACTGGACCAGAGGATTTTTCCCATCGGTGAAAAATCAGAGAGATATTAATGTTTTTTTTAAATTCGCCACTCTCTCTGCTGCCCAGTCTCTCTGTTGGGTGACCAGCCCAACGGGTCCCACTTAGTCTAGTAGCTGCTAAATTTGTATAAGACAATTATAAGCAGTTGAATAAGGGGTGGGAATTAATAAGCTTTGGCTTCTCCCTGCTCCTTTTCGGACACGTGCGATTTCATTCATTTATAGATATTGTTTCTGACACTTTATAAAAATCTTGTTTTGTTTTTTTGTTTGCTGTTTCACACTTGCTTTTTATTCTTTTATTTTGTTCGAAATAAGTAAGTAAGTAAGTTTATTGGCCAGGTATTCACATAGAAACATAGACAATAGGTGCAGGAGTAGGCCATTCGGCCCTTCGAGCCTGCACCGCCATTCAATGTGATCATGGCTGATCATCCAACTCAGTATCCTGTACCTGCCTACTCTCCATACCCCCTGATCCCTTTAGCCACAAGGTCCACATCTAACTCCCTCTTAAATATAGCCAATGAACTGTGGCCTCAACTACCTTCTGTGGCAGAGAATTCCACAGATTCACCACTCTCTGTGTGTGAAAAATGTTTTTCTCATCTCGGTCCTAAAAGACTTCCCCCTTATCCTTAAACTGTGACCCCTTGTTCTGGACTTCCCCAACATCGGGAACAATCTTCCTGTCCAACCCCTGAAGAATTTTGTAAGTTTCTATAAGATCCCCCCTCAATCTTCTAAATTCTAGCGAGTACAAGCCGAGTCTATCCAGTCTTTCTTCTTATGAAAGTCCTGACATCCCAGGAATCAGTCTGGTGAACCTTCTCTGTACTCCCTCTATGGCAAGAATGTCTTTCCTCAGATATACTTCCTCAGGAATTAGCCTTGGTGCTCCGCCCACAAGTAACAACATGACACAGTGACAGTTACGAATGACTCAGAAAACACTAAACATTAGTAATAATAATAAAACATTAATGATAAAACACCATTGACCAAGCATGTGAACCAACAAAATACCAGATCAAAGGGAGGCTACAGATTTTTGGCTGTTGAGTAGAGCAACTACTCGTGGATAAAAACTGTTTGTGGCAGCTTTGACAGACCGGAGTTGCCTTCCAGAGGGAAGTGATTCAAAGAGTTTGTGGGCAGGGTGAGAGGGGTCAGAGATGATCTTGCCCGCTCGCTTCCTGGCCCTTTGATGTGGTATTTTGTTGGTTCACATGCTTGATCAATGGTGTTTTATCATTAATGTTTTATTATTATTAATGTTTTGTGTTTTCTGAGTCATTCGTAAAGGGCCTGTCCCACGAGCATGCGCCTGCATGCGGCAAGCGTGACCAAACCGGAAGCAGTGGCCGCGCGGAGGTCGAGTGAGTGACCTGAAGTTCGAGGGAAGTTAGCGCGTGACGTACGGCGTCGAGGCGGCTGCAGGCCGTTGCCGCGCGGAATTTTTAAACACGGTCAGATTTTCGGAGCCCCGCGCGATGTCGGGACCAGCTCCGCACAATTCCATACGGCTCTGGCGATCGAAGTGGGACCGGCCCCCGCGAGGCCGTACGGCTCAAGCGACCACATTAGGTCGCGCTTGCCGCATGGAGTCCCATGCTCGTGGGACAGGCCCTTAACTGTCACTGTATGTTATGTTGTGTGCGGAGCACCAAGGCAAATTCCTTGTATGTGAATACTTGGCCAATAAACGTACTTACTTACTTGCAATGTACAGTTCATCAATGGAGGGAAGGTTGCAGCCAATAATCTTCTCTGCTGATCGGACGATCAGAAATAAATTAAAAAATAAAATAAAAAAGAGAGATATTTCAGTTCCATCTTGTGTGCTTGTGTTCCCTGGAGCAGGAGAGACCTGGAACCCGCTGAAGCTGAACTACCAGATCCGTAACGTGCGGGAGCGCCTGGCCAAGAGCCTGGTGGAGAAGGGGGTGCTGACCACGGAGAAGCAGAATTTCCTCCTCTTTGACATGACCACCCACCCGGTGACCAACGACACCCTGAAGCAGCGGCTGATCAAGAAGCTGCAGGCTGCCTTCCTGGACAAGTGGACCAAGGAGCCCCAGCGCATGGACAAGCGCCTGCTGGCCCTGGTCCTCCTGGCCCACAGCTCGGACGTGCTGGAGAACGCCTTCGTGCCGCTGCTGGACGAGCAGTACGAGCTGGCCACCACCCGCTCGCGGGAACTGCTGGAGCTCAACCCCGACCACGAGAGCACCAAGCCCAACGCCAACGAGGTGATCTGGGCCGTCATGGCTGCCTTCACCAAGTAAACTCCCCCCCGCCCCAAACGGCGGCCCATTCCGTTCCCCTTTCAGACGGCGGGCCTGCCGGTTGGCTGCGGGGGAACTCACTCTCGATAGCAAAGTCTTTTCTGCATTCCTTCACCACCAATTGTCTCGCCTTCCCTCTTTGATTCCCCCCTTTGATAGGCGCAAAAATTCTGGAGTAGCTCAGCGGGACAGGCAGCATCTCTGGAGAGAAGATAGATACAACATTCTGGAGTAACTCAGCGGGACAGGCAGCATCTCTGGAGAGAAGATAGATACAAAATTCTGGAGTAGCTCAGCGGGACAGGCAGTATCTCTGGAGAGAAGATAGATACAACATTCTGGAGTAACTCAGCGGGACAGGCAGCATATCTGGAGAGAAGATAGATACAAAATTCTGGAGTAGCTCAGCGGGACAGGCAGCATCTGGAGAGAAGATAGATACAACATTCTGGAGTAACTCAGCGGGACAGGCAGCATCTCTGGAGAGAAGATAGATACAAAATTCTGGAGTAACTCAGCATATCTGGAGAGAAGGAATGGGTGATGTTTCGGGTCGAGACCCTTTCTTCAGACGGAGTCAGGCGAGAGGGAGACAGATAAGGAAGGGTGAGGTGTGAATCAGGTGGGATGATCAAGGAGATTATAAAACGGATTGTTATTTGCTCGGGGAAGGTCAAACTCGATCAGGGGGGCAGTCAGACTAGGATGGGGGAGGGATGGAGAGAGAGTTTCCTTGAAGTTCGAATAGACAATATTCCTTCTCTCCAGGGAAGCAAGAGGTGACGTTTCGGGTGGAGACCCCTTTCTTCAGACTCCCTCTCTCTCCCCCTTGACTCTCAGTCTGAAGAAGGGTCTCGACCGTTCCTTCCCTCCACAGATGCTGCCCATCCCCGCTGAGTTACTCCAGCGTTTTGTGTCTACGGTTTAAACCAGCATCTGCAGTTCCTTCCTACACAATAAATGGGTGAAGTTTGTACGATAGGATCCTGAGGGCAAACCAAATCTTTTCCCCCACCCTCCATTCCATTCTTGGCTACCAATATTTAAACTAGAGTGAGATTGCTTTCCTGCCTAAAGTTAACCAAATCTTCTCCCCGTCTCCTCTCCACTCCTTTCAACGCTAATTTGACCAAGATTTAAACTGAGGTAGAGTGCGATCTTCCTGTCTAAATTTGTAAATCTTCCCCCTGCCTTGCCTCTAACCCCGTTGCAATCCGTTCAAGACAACCTTAGTCGAGTGAGGCTTTAGATTCAAAGTGCTGGAGTAACTCAGCGGGACAGGCGGCGTCTCTGGAGAGAAGGAAAGGGCGACGTTTCGGGTCGAGAAACCCGAAAATCATAAGCGATAGGGCCAGAATGAGACCATTTGGCCCATCAAGTCTACTCCGCCATTCAATCATGGCCGATCTATCTCTCCCTCCTGACCCCATTCTCCTGCCTTCTCCCCCTGACCTGACACCCGCACTGATCAACAATCTATCTATCTCCGCCTTAAAAATATCCACTGACTTGCCGTCTGTGGCAAAGAATCCCACAGATTCACCACAACCTCTGGCTAAAGAGATTCCTCTTCATCTCCTTCCTAGAGGAACATCCTTTAATTCCCCCCCCCCCCCACATCTCCGGCCTCTCTTTTCAAACAATGAATAAAAATGAAGAGAGACAAAGTGCTGGAGTCAGGCAGCACCTCTGGGGAACGTGGACAGGCGACGTTTCTGGTTGAGACTGATTGCAAAGGCCCCAAACCAAATCCTCACCTACCCATGTCCTCAAGAGATGCTGCCTGACCCGCTGAGTTACTCCAGTACGATGTGTCTTTTTTGTGTGTAAACCAGCATCTGCAGTTCCTTGTGTCTCGCAAAGCAGTTGACATCGGACCTAAAGCCTCTCGTCAGAACCCTCGTAAGGAAGGGTGGAAAACACACTCGCCTATCTCTTTTGTCAAAGGAGCTTTCATTAGCAAATCACTTTTTAGATGGGACCTAGAATTTTACATTTATTTACTTTTTATCCCACTATTTTCCGGATATTTCTGATCGGGATGAGAACAGGTCTCGTGTGTATGTGAGGTTCGAGCTGTTTGCCTCTCCGCCCCAAAGCTCAAACGGGACTCTCCGTATCCCAAACGGAAATGGGGACCAGGGATAAAGAAGTCCCTTTGCCAGCGTTGGAGGAGGTGACAGAGTACCCCACGTGTGGGCTCTCTGGTCCAGGGGGTGAGGCGACAACATTCCAAGCAGTTCACACCTTCGAATCTTGGCCGCCCCCTTCCACCAAGAGTCAGAAATGTCAGGTGTTGGTCATCTGTTGGGTCGCAGGTTCACCTGAACCGTATCTCTTTATTTTTCCCCCTCCGGTTTCCATGTAATCAATGATAATGTAAAATAAATTTAAACCTAGTTTAACAAAAACTAAATTACAACTTCTTAAAATAAGGGGCATTTGCAGAAGGTGTTTGTTGATTTTTTTCAGAAACGCACGCACACACTCCCACTCGCACGCACGCACACACAGACACACTCGAACGCACGCACACAATCGTACTCACGCACGCACACACTCACACGCACACACAGTGGCGGACTGGGTCTCAAAATATTGGTTGCCAGGAGACAAAGGGGGCCCACTTCATCAGGGGCCCACTTGATATAGGGGGCCCACTTGCCATCGGGCAAGCTGACACCCTGGCCAGTCCGCCACTGCACACACACAAACGCACTCACACACACACACTCGCACGCACGCACACAATAATACGCACACACACAATCGCACTCACACACACATTCGCACGCACACACTCACACTCGCGCACACACACACACAGTCACGCACACACTCACACGGAGACACGCGCACACACACAGAACCACTGAATGAGGGGGGACCTCATTGAAACTTTACAGAATAATGAAAGGCCTGGATAGAGTGGATGTGGAGAGGATGTTTCCACTAGTGGGAGAGTCTAGGACTAGAGGGCAGAGCCTCAGAAGTAAAGGACATACCTTTAGGAAGGAGATGCAGAGGAATTTCTTTAGTCAGAGGGTGGTGAATCTGGAATTCATTGCCACTGATAGACAATAGGTGCGGGAGTAGGCCATTCGGCCCTTCAAGCCAGCACCGCCATTCAATGTGTCCATGGCTGATCATCCCCAATCAGTACCCCGTTCCTGCCTTCTCCCCATATCCTCTGACTCCGCTATCTTTAAGAGCCCTATCTAGCTCTCTCTTGAAAGTATCCAGAGAACCACCCTCTGAGGCAGAGAATTCCACAGACTCACAACTCTCTGTGAGAAAAAGTGTTCCCTTGTCTCTGTTGGCTGTGGAGGCCAAGTCATTGGGTATTTTTAAGGCAGAGATAGATAAATCCTTGATTAGTACGGGTGTCGGGAGAAGGCAGGAGTGTGGGGTTGAGAGGGAAAGATAGATCAGCCATGATTGAATGGCGGAGTAGACTTGATGGGACGATTAGCCTAATTCTGCTCCTTGAACTCATGAGAATAGAAACAGGTCCTTAGGCCCGCAGTCTGGCCATTGGCCGCCCATTTGCAACAAAGGGCATATTAGTTGGCGTGATAAAGATGGGCTGAAGGGCCTATTTCCACGCTGGATGACTATGACTGGAATATAAAAACTGGGATGTAACGCTGAGGCTCTATAAGGCGCTGGTCAGGCCGCATTTGGAGTATTGTGAGCAGTTTTGGGCCCCGTATCTGAGGAAGGATGTGCTGGCTCTGGAGAGGGTCCTGAGGAAGTGCACGGAAACAGGCCCTTCGGCCCATCGAGTCCATGCTGACCATCGATCGCCCGTTTACACAAGTTCTACATTTCTCCTCCACTCCCTGCACACCAGGGGGACAATTTTACACCGGGCCAATTAACCTGCTCAAGCACGCCTTTGAGATGTGGAAGGAAACCGGAGCACCCGGAGGAAACCCACGCGGTCACAGGGAGAACGTGCAAACTCCACACAGACAGACAGCACCCGAAGGTCAGGATCGAACCTGGCTCTCTGGCGCTGTGAGGCAGCAGCTCTACCCACTCACTACGCCAGCCCTTCTTGTGATGCAAGTGTGTCCAATCTCGTCCCGTTTGCCTGCGATGTGGAGTTTGCACATTCTCCTTGTGACTGCATGGATTTCCTCCGGGTGCTCCTCCCACCTCCCAAAGCCGTGCCCGCGCGGGTTTGTGGGTTAAAATGGCCCTGGGAATAGAGGGACCGCACTGGAAAACGTCCTCTCTCCATTTCCCTCCGCAGATGCTGCCTCACCCACCAGCAGTTTGGTTTTTGACTCGGCATTACAGCATCTGCCGTGTCTTGGGAGAGGGAGAGGAAAGGGAGGGGAGAGGTGGAGATGGGGAAGGAGGGAAGGAGAAAGGGTGGGGAGGGACAGATTCACTGGAATTTAGAAGGATGAGAGGGCATCTTATAGAAACATATACAATTCTTAAAGGTAGACAAAAAGCTGGAGAAACTCAGCGGCTGAGGCAGCATCTATGGAGCGAAGGAGATCCTTCGCTCCATAGATGCTGCCTCACCCGCTGAGTTTCTACAGCCTTTTATCTACCTTCGATTTTCCAGCATCTGCAGTTCCTTCTTAAAATTCTTAACAGGTTAGATGCAGGAAAAATGTTCCCCATGTTGGGGGGAGTCCAGAACCAGGGGGTCACACACAGTTTAAGAATAAGGAGGACCAAGATGAGGACAAACTTTTCCACCCAGAGAGTTGTGAATCTGTGGAATTCTCTGCCACAGAAGGCAGTGGAGGCCGATTCACTGGATGTTTTCAAGGGGAATAGAGTTAGATTTAGCTCTTGGGGCTAACGGAATCAGGGGATATGGGGAGAAAGTAGGAACGGGGGTACTGATTTTGGATGATAGATCATATTGAATGGCCTACTCCTGCATGTATGTTCTATGTTTCTATGAAGGTCCAATTGGCAGATGGCACACCCCCGCACTAACAAAAACCGCCAGGAGGTGGCAGAGGTGGCCCGTTTATGGGAGGAGGAGGAGTGGATTATTGTACCCAGAGACCTGGTCCAGCCCTGGTGAACCTGGTTCAAGTCCCACACCAGGAGGATGAGACTTTTACACTTGTAGTGACATTTTAATGATCTGCTCAGAGTGTGTGTGTGGGCAGGGGAGGCAGGAACAGGGCCAAGACCCAAAAAGCTGGAGTAACTCAGCGGGACGGGCAGCATCTCTGGAGAGAAGGAATTAGATGACGTTTCGGGTCGAGACCCTTCTTCAGTTTGGGTCTAGACCCCGAAACGTTAGCTGGGGCTTCTCCCCAGAGATGCTGCCCGTCCCGCTGAGTTACTCCAGCATTTTGTGTCTGTCTTCGGTGTAAACCAGCATCTGCAGTTCCTTCCTCCCTCCCTCCTCACCGCCCGTCTGCCTGTCACTCATCCTCTCACACTCCAAAGACGTGCAAGTTTGCAGGTTAGCGTGCAGGATAATATTCTTCGGTGGGCCGAAGGGCCTGTTTCCGTGCTATCTCTCTGAACTAAACTACACAAGGGTTGGTGGACAGTGAGGAAAGCTATCACAGTAAACTGCCGGATGCAGATCAGCGACAGAAATGGGCAGAGAAGTGGCAGATAGAGTTTAATTCAGGCAAGCGTGAGGTCAAGTCAATTTTATTTCTATAGCTCATTTAAAAACAACTCCCGTTGACCAAAGTGCTTTACATCAGTGCAGGAACTAACATGCTACATACAGTGGTACATAGATCTAACAATACATACATACATACACACATACAGCGCTCCCTCAGAGGGCCTCAAGAAACGCTTGTGAGTAGAAATAAGTTTTAAGTCTAGACTTAAAGGAGTCGATGGAGGGGGCAGTTCTGATGAGGAGAGGGATACTGTTCCACAGTCTAGGAGCTGCAACCGCAAAAGCGAGGTCGCCCCTGAGCTTATACCTGGACCGCGGGATGGTCAGTAGCCCCAAGTCGGCCGACCTGAGGGACCTGGAGGTGGAATGGTGGGTTAGCAGATTTTTGACGTAGGTGGAGGCAAGCCCGTTAAAGGGTTTTGTATACAAATAAGAGGAGCTTGAAGTTGATTCTGAATCGTACTGGGAGCCAGTGGAGAGAGGCCAGAATCAGGGTGATGTGGTCCCTTTTGGGAGGTCAATAGACAATAGACAACAGGTGCAGGAGGAGGCCATTCGGCCCTTCATGCCAGCACCGCCATTCAATGTGATCATGGCTGATCATCCCCAATCAGTACCCCCGTTCCTGCCTTCTCCCCATATCCCCCGACTCCGCTATATTTAAGAGCCCTATCTAGCTCTCTCTTAAGAATTTTAAGCATCCAGAGAACCGGCCTCCACCGAGGCAGAGAATTCCACAGACTCACAACTCTCTGTGAGAAAAAGTGTTTCCACGTCTCCATTCTAAATAGCTTACCCCTTATTCTTAAACTGTGTGTGTGGCCCCTGGTTCTGGACTCCCCCAACATCAGGAACATGTTTCCTGCCTCTAGCATGTCCAAGCCCTTAACAATCTTATATGTTGCAATGAGATATCCTCTCATCCTTCTAAACTCCAGAGTGTACAAGCCCAGCCGCTCCATTCTCTCCCCAGGGAGGAGGCAGCCGCTCCAGACTTCTCCAAGCCGCTGAGGAATGTTTCACCCGACGCCGAAGTTCCATCTTCACAGCAAGAGGGCTCTGAAAATCATCGGACTGGCTGCAAGGCCACAAATGGGCCCCGACCTCGGGCGTCTCACAGAGGAAGAGGACTTAACTTTCTGGTGCCTTTCCCCACAGTGGAAAGTTTTGATTCTGTTGTGGGGGGACGTTTGTGTTGAACTCTAAAATGTGTTGTGTCCATTTTATTCATTTTTTTTTTAACCTTTTTCTATGGTTTGTAATGGAACTTATTATTTAATTTATGTAAAGCACTTTGCTGTTATGTTGTCTGTTTATGATGTCTTGTTTATTCTTCTGTACAGCACTTTGGTCAACATTGGCTGTTTTAAAGTGCTTAACAAATAAAGTTGGATTGGATTGGATTCTCTCAGCATATGACAGTCCCGCCATCCCGGGAATTAACCTTGTAAACCTACGTTGCACTCCCTCAATAGCAAGAATGTCCTTCCTCAAATTAGGGGACCAAAACTGTACACAATACTCCAGGTGTGGTCTCACTAGGGCCCTGTACAACTGCAGAAGGACCTCTTTGCAGGAACATTGTCAGCATTGATGTACAAAGGGACCATGCGGCCCATGTCCATAACTCCCTGAAAGTGGCGCAATGCAAGTAGATACCACACGGTGGCGCAGCGGGTAGGGTTGCTGCCTCACAGCACCGGTGACCCGGGTTCGATCCCAGCTACGGGCGCTGTCTGCACGGAGTTTGCACGTTCTCCCCCCATGACCTGCGTGGGTTTTCTCCGAGATCTTCGGTTTCTTCCCACACTCCAAAGACGTGCGGGTTTGTAGGTTAATCAGCTTGGTGTGAGTGTAAATTGTCCCTGGTGTTTGTGTGTGGGATAGTGTTAGTGTGCGGGGATCGCTGGTCGGTGCAGACTCGATGGGCCGAAGGGCCTGTTTCCATGCTGTATCTCTAAGGGGTTCAAGAAGGAACTGCAGATGCTGGAAAATCGAAGGTACACAAAAAAGCTGAAGAAACTCAGCGGGTGCAGCAGCATCTATTGATGCTTCTACACCCGCTGAGTTTCTCCAGCTTTTTTGTGTACCTTAGTAAAGATGGGGGAATGCTTGCCTTCATGGGTCCGGGGCAGAGTATGTATTGGTCGGGCCGCATTTGGAGTATTGCGTGCAGTTCTGGTCCATTATAGCATTGCTGGGATTAGAGGGTTTCAGCTACAGGCAGAGGCTGGACACACTTGGATTGTTTTGTCTGGAACGTGGGAGGTTGAGGGGAGACCAGATAGAAGTTTAAAATATTATGAGAGGCGTAGATAGGGTAGACAGTCAGAACCTTTCCCCCCCCCCCCCCCCCCCCCCCCCCCCGAGTGGAAATGTCAAAGATTAGAGGGTACAGCGTCAAGGAGAGAGGGGCAAAGTTTAGAGGATGCAGGAAGGAACTGCAGATGCTGGTTTACACCGAAGACAGACACAAAGTGCTGGAGTAACTCAGCGGGACAGGCAGCGTCTCTGGAGGGAAGGAATGGGTGCGTTTCGGGTCAAGACCCTTCTTCAGACTGGTGAGTGTGTGTGTGTGTGTATGTGTTACTGTATTTGTGTCTGTGTGTATCTGTGTGTGCGTTAGTGTGTGTATCTGTTCGTGTCTGTTTGTGTGTCTGTGTCCGTGTGTATCTGTGTGTTAGTGTGTGAGTGTGAGTGTGTGTGTGTGAGAGTGTGTGTGTGAGTGTGTGTGTGTGTGTGTGTGGGGGGGGGAGTGAGTGTGTGTGTGTGGGAGCGTGTGTGTGTATGTGGGAGTGTGTGTGGGTGTGTGTGTGTGTCAGTGTGCATGTGTATCTCTGTGTGTTAGTGTGTGTGTGTGGGAGTGTGTGTGTGTGTGTGTGTGGGAGTGAGTGTGTGTGGGAGTGAGTGTGTGTGTGTGGGAGTGAGTGTGTGTGTGTGTGTGTGTGGGAGTGTGTGTTACTGTATTTGTGTCTGTGTGTGTATCTGTGTGTGCGTTAGTGTGTGTATCTGTACGTGTCTGTTTGTGTGTCTGTGTCCGTGTGTATCTGTGTGTTAGTGTGTGTGTGTGTGTATCTGTGTGTTAGTGTGTGTGTGTGTGTGGGGGGGGAGTGAGTGTGTGTGTGTGGGAGCGTGTGTGTGTATGTGTGTGGGAGTGTGTGTGTGTGTGTGTGTGTCTGTGTGCATGTGTATCTCTGTGTGTTAGTGTGTGTGTGTGTGGGAGTGAGTGTGTGTGTGTGAGTGTGTGTGTGTGTGTGTGGGAGGGAGTGAGTGTGTGTGTGTGTGTGTGTGTGTGTGTGTGTGTGTGTGTGTGTGTGTGTGCGTGAGTGTGTGTGGGAGTGTGTGTGGGAGTGTGTAAACGGTCTGATAAACACCCTTCCCATTGATTTAATCTCAGAATCTGTTCCACTTTGAGAAGTCTGGATTCGGCCCAACATTCACTCGGTGAAAATCAATGTCCATTCAGTCTGTGGCGTCTGCAAGGAGCAGAGGGCGGAGGGGAGAGAGAGACAGACAGAGAGACAGAGTGTGTGTGAGAGCAAGAGAGAGTGTGAGAGAGAGAGAGAGAGAGAGAGAGAGAGAGAGAAGGGGAGTGTGAGAGAGAGAGAGAAAGAGAGAGAGAAGTGAGAAAGAGTGAGAGTCAAAGAGAGAGAGTGTGAGAGAGAGAGAGAGAGAGAGAGAAGGGGAGTGTGAGAGAGAAAGAGAGAAAGAGTGTCAAAGAGAGAGATAGAGTGTGTGAGAGAGAGAGAGAGAGAGAGAGGTGGAGAGAGGAGTGAGAGAGAGAGTGAGAGAGAGGTAGCGAGAGAGAGAGAGAGAGAGGGAGGGAAGGAAGGGCAGAGGTTCCTCGTTGAATCCTCTGCCCAGATTGGAGATGGATCAACAACTGGGTTTGGAGCCGGAGCTGGAACCGGCTAGACTGCAGCATCTGACCCACTCCAGAGACGGCCAGTGTCCTCTGGGTGTCTCCCAGCCGGTAAGCGGCGTGGGCTCGGCACCGGGCTCCCGGGACTACCGGCCAGACCTGACCCTGCCGGGCCCGTCCGCTGGCCACTACTCTGCCCTGGTCCACCCTGGCCCGGCCGCGGACAGATACCGAGACCTGCTCCTGCCCAACAATCTCACGGCCGGCTTCGCCTGCGCGAGGGAGAATGGGGGCTGCGCCGATTTCTACGGCCTCCACCTCAAGGGTCTTGGCTTGGGTCAACCGATGGTCACCCAAGGACCTGGTCCCTACGGGCTCTGCCCCGGCCAACTGGGCGTGGAGAAGCTATCTCACATCTTCTCAAGTGGACCGACATCAATGTTCTCACCAGAAGATCACAGCTTGATGTCGCATCCGCCCGCTCCAACGTTGTTCGCTCAAGACCACCAGGACGTGGACCTCCTTGCCCACAGGTCCTACGCTGGAGCCTCACCACCAGGGACGTCCAAGGTGCAAGCCTTCGGACAATCGGAAGACATCAACACCAAAGAGGTGGCCCGCAAGGTGATGGGGGAGTTGAAGAGGTACAACATCCCGCAGGCTGTCTTCGCACGGAGGGTCCTCTGCCGTTCACAGGGAACTCTGTCCGACCTCCTGAGGAACCCCAAGCCTTGGACCAAACTCAAATCCGGGAGGGAGACCTTCAGGAGAATGTGGAGCTGGTTGCAGGAGCCAGAATACCAGAGGATGTCCTATCTCAGGCTGGAAGGTAAGAAACTTTTTTTACGTTGAGGGGTGAGAGGAGAACAAGGTCGTGAGAGGGGAAACCGCTTCACCAGAACCACCCCGGAGATGGTCGGAGTGAAGTGTAGGAATGGAAGGCCACAGATCCAGAACCAGGGGCCACACACAGTCTTAGAATAAAGGGGAGGCCATTTAAGACTGAGGTGAGAAAAAAACTTTTTCCGCCCAGAGAGTAGTGAGTCTGTGGTATTCTCTGCCTCAGAGGGTGGTGGAGGCCGGTTCTCTGGATGCTTTCAAGAGAGAGCTAGATAGGGCTCTTAAAGATAGCGGAGTCAGGGAATATGGGGAGAAGGCAGGCATGGGTTATTGATTGGGAATTATCAGCCATGATCACTATGAATGGCAGTGCTGGCTCGAAGGGCCGAATGGCCTCCTCCTGCACCTATTTTCCATGTCCATGTTTCTATTCCTTTGCACCAGAGATGCCGCCTGAATGGCAGTGCTGGCTCGAAGGGCCGAATGGCCTCCTCATGCACCTATTGTCTATGTTTCTAGGACTTATGAACTTGTGCAAGCCTTTCACAATAATAATCCTAAACCATAACCGGATACCTGTCGAAACGTCTTCCAAGTATCATTTTACCCAGCCTCAACTACCTCCTCTGGCAACTTGTTCCATACACTCACCACCCTCTGTGTGAAAAAGTTGCCTCTCAGATTCCTACTAAATTGATCCCCTTACCTTAAACCCATGTCCTCTGGTTCTCGATTCCCTGTCTCTGGGGCAAAAGATTGTGCATTTATCTGATCTATTCCCCTTATGATCTTGTACGCTGTAAGCATTTATCCGATCTATTCCTTGCCCTGTAGTTCGAGGATATCCCACTCTCTCATCCCCTCCCTACACGCTAGGGGGAAATTTTACAGAGGGGCCGATCGACCCAAAACATATAAGATTATTAATTCCTAATTTGAGGAAGGACATTCTTGCTATCGAGGGAGTGCAGCGTAGGTTCACCAGGTTAATTCCCGGGATGGCGGGACTGTCATATGCTGAGAGAATGGAGCGGCTGGGCTTGTACACTCTGGAGTTTAGAAGGATGAGAGGATATCTTATTGAAACATATAAGATTGTTAAGGGTTTGGACAAACTAGAGGCAGGAAACATGTTGGGGGAGTCCAGAACCAGGGGCCACACACAGTTTAAGAATAAGGGGTAAGCCATTTAGAACGGAGACGAGGAAACACTTTTTCTCACAGAGAGTTGTGAGTCTGTGGAATTCTTTGCCTCAGAGGGCGGTGGAGGCCAGTTCTCTGGATGCTTTCAAGAGAGAGCTAGATAGGGCTCTTAAAGATAGCGGAGTCAGGGGATATGGGGAGAAGGCAGGAACGGGGTACTGCTTGGGGATGATCAGCCACGATCACATTGAATGGCGGTGCTGGCTCAAAGGGCCGAATGGCCTACTCCTTCACCTGTTGTCTCTATTGTCTATTGACCTACAAACCCGCACGGATCCGTCTTTGGGCGGTGGGAGGAAACCGGAGCACCCGGAGTAAACCCACGCGGGTCACGGGGAGACGTGCAAACTCCACGCACCCGCTGAAAGACCTGCCGCTCTGCTCGCGATTCCAGCGTCGATCGATCTTTGGATCTCATGCTGGTTTTCCTCCTGCCAACATCACCATCGGCAAACATGAAGGGCATCATTTGATGAAGGCGGAGAGGAAGCAAGTTGGCAGCTTTTGATTAATTTTGCGGTTTCAATGCTTTCCGCTGTGCGATTGTCTTTGGCAGGTGTAGATTTATAGTCCCTTTAATGCACCGGGGATTCCACCAGCAGTCACTGAGTGTGCAGGGAAAATTCACCATGCTGAATCTGAAGGGGGGAACTTTAGTGTAGTTTAGTTTAGAGATACAGCGCGGAAACAGGCCCTTCGGCCCACCGAGTCCGCGCCGACCAGCGATCCCCCTCCCCCCCGCACACTAACACTACCCTAGGACGGACATCCTTGTGATTGAGGCAGTGCAGCGTAGATTCACAAGATTGAACCCTGGGATGGCGGGACTGTCATATGAGGAAAGATTGAAAAGACTTGGCTTGTATTCACTGGAGTTTAGAAGGATGAGTGAGGGGGGATCTTATAGAAACATATAAAATTATAAAAGGACTGGACAAGCTAGATGCAGGAAAAATGTTCCCAATGTTGGGCGAATCCAGAACCAGGGGCCACAGTCTTAGAATAAAAGGGAGGCCATTTAAGACTGAGGTGAGAAAACACTTTTTCACCCAGAGAGTTGTGAATTTGTGGAATTCCCTGCCACAGAGGGCAGTGGAGGCCAAATCACTGGATGGATTTAAGAGAGAGTTAGATAGAGCTCTAGGGGCTAGTGGAATCAAGGGATATGGGGAGAAGGCAGGCACGGGTTATTGATTGGGGACGATTAGCCATGATCACAATGAATGGCGGTGCTGGCTCGAAGGGCCGAATGGGCTCCTCCTGCACCTGTTTTCTATGTTTTTATGTTGGTGGGACTGCTGTGGATGGGGCACGTTGGCCGGCAGGGAGGGACGAGTCGGGCCGAAGGGCCTCTGCGGCTACAGGGCCTGTGCGGCTGTGGGACTGGGTGGGCCATCACACCTGAGGGAGCAGGTGTCCCAGGGCAGGACAACCTGGACTAGGAGATACCTGTGGCTTGCGGGCGGAGTGCCGGAAAGGGCGTGGAACTGGGACATTACAGTGCTGGAACGGGCCGTTCCATCCACAATGTCCCTCCACCGAATCGTACACAAGCCATCTACCTCCCTACGGTTCCTAACTATCCAGAGAGAGCATTTTACTGTCATATGTCCAATGAAATTCTTACTTGCAGCAGCACTACAGAATATGTAAACATAGTACATTATAAGCAGTATAATAAATAAGGAAAAAAAAGTGTATACACACAATAGACAATAGGTGCAGGAGTAGGCCATTCGGCCCCTCGAGCCAGCATCGCCATTCAATGTGATCATCCCCAATCAGTACCCCGTTCCTGCCTACTCCCCATATCCCCTGACTCCGCTCTCTTTAAGAGCCCTATCTAGCTCTCTCTTGAAAGCATCCAGAGAACCGGCCTCCACTGCCCTCTGAGGCAGAGAATTCCACAGACTCACAACTCTCTGAGAAAAAGTGTTTCCTCATCTCCGCTCTAAATGGCTTACTCCTTATTCTTAAACTGTGTGTGGCCCCTAGTTCTGGACTCCCACAACATCGGGAACATGATTCCTGCCTCTGGCGTGTCCAAACCCTGAATAATCTTATATGTTTCAATAAGATTCCCTCTCATCTTTCTAAACTCCGGAGTGTACAAGCCCAGCCGCTCCATTCTCTCAGCATATGACAGTCCCGCCATCCCAGGAACTCGTATAAATAAAAAACAAACAATGTTCATGCAATAATGTGTATTCAGAGGGCATTTGAGGTTGGAGAAGGTACTGTGAATAGACACAAAACTGGAGTAACTCCAGCGGAACAGGCAGCATCTCAGGAGAGAAGGAATAGGTGACGTTTCGGATCGAGACCCTTCTACAGACTGACGGTCGGGGGGGAAGAGGGAAACGAGAGGGAAAAGACGGTAATGTAGAGATATACTGCTACAGGGGCCACACACAGTTTAAGAATAAGGGGTCGGCCATCTAGAGCGGAGACGAGGAAACACCTTTTCTCACAGAGAGTTGTGAGTCTGTGGAATTCCATGCCTCAGAGGACGGTGGAGGCCGGTTCTCTGGATGCTTTCAAGAGAGAGCTAGATAGGGCTCTTAAAGATAGCGGAGTCAGGGGATATGGGGAGGAGGCAGGAACGGGGTACTGATTGGGGATGATCAGCCATGATCACATTGAATGGCGGTGCTGGCTCGAAGGGCCGAATGGCCTCCTCCTGCACCTATTGTCTATATAGAACAAATGAATGAAAGTTATGCGAAGAAACGATGACAAAGAATATTGGTCAATGTTCGCTGTGGCCCAAGAGAAAACGAGTTGTAGACAATGAGACACATCGATCTACAGTTGCTATCTAACTATCTGTAGTTTCTCTCTACCTATCTAGCTACAATTCATATCTAACCCACTAGGGGCGCCTCATTGATGGCAGCCTCTGCCTACAGTCTGTCTGTTTTTCTATATATTTTTTAGTCTGTTTTAAAAGTGTCCTTCTTTAGTTTTTCTAAGTGGGGGAGGGGTGTAGGGTAAGGGGGAAACCATTTCCCAGTCGCCTCCTGGCGAGGATGCGACTATACTCCGAGTCGCGTCCCCCCCCCCCACCCTCGCGGCCATTTTAGACTGAGGTGAGAAGAAAAAATTCGCCCAGAGAGTTGTGAATTTGTGGAATTCCCTGCCACAGAGGGCAGTGGAGGCCAAATCACTGGATGGATTTAAGAGAGAGTTAGATAGAGCTCTAGGGGCTAGTGGAATCAGGGGGATACGGGGAGAAGGCAGGCACGGGATTGATTGGGGACGATCAGCCATGATCGCAATGAATGGCGGTGCTGGCTCGAAGGGCCGAATGGCCTCCTCCTGCACCTATTTTCCATGTCCATGTTTCTATTCCTTTGCACCAGAGACGCCGCCTGACCCGTTGGGTTACTCCAGCACTTGTCTTTTGGTAAAGCGACAATTTAAGAATAAGGGGTAAGCCACTTAGAACGGAGACAAGGAAACACTTTTTCTCACAGAGAGTGGTGAGTCTGTGGAATTCTCTGCCTCAGAAGGCGGTGGAGGCCGGTTCTCTGAATACTTTCAAGAGAGAGCTAGACAGGGCTCTTAAAGATAGCAGAGTCAGGGGAGAAGGCAGGAACGGGGTACTGATTGGGGATGATCAGCCATGATCACATTGAATGGCGGTGCTGGCTCGAAGGGCCGAATGGCCTCCACCTGCACCTATTTTCCATGTTTCTATGTCTTTGCACCAGAGATGCCGCCAGACCCGTTGGGTTACTCCAGCACTTGTCTTTTGGTAAAGCGGCATCTGCAGTTCCTTGCGTCCATAGTGTTTTTTAGGTTCAGAGTTCAAAGTTCTTCTCCTTTCTCCCGCAGCTTCCCGGAGGAAGGAGCAGGAGGGAGCAGGGGTCGAGCATCATCGTTCGCCCAAGAGGCACCGGCTGGTCTTCACCGACGTGCAGCGCCGCACCCTCCTGGCCATCTACAAGGAGAACCCGCGGCCCAACCGGGACCTCCAGCTGACCATTGCCCTCCAACTTGGCCTGGAGTTATCCACCGTTGCCAACTTCTTCATGAACTCACGCCGCCGGAGCCTGGACAAGTGGTCGGAGGAGGGGACACAGGTCACAATCGACAACAGGCAATAGGTGCAGGAGTAGGCCATTCGGCCCCTCGAGCCAGCACCGCCATTCACTGTGATCATAGAAACATAGAAAATAGGTGCAGGAGTAGAGGCCATTCGGCCCTTCGAGCCTGCACCGCCATTCGATATGATCATGGCTGATCATCCAACTCAGTATCCTGTACCTGCCTTCTCTCCATACCCCCTGATCCCTTTAGCTACAAGGGCCACATCTAACTCCCTCTTAAATATAACCAATGAACTGTGGCCTCAACTACATTCTGTGGCAGAGAATTCCACAGATTCACCACTCTCCGTGTAAAAAATAATGTTCTCATCTCGGTCCTAAAAGATTTCCCCTTTATCCTTAAACTGTGACCTCTAGTTCTGGACTTCCCCAACATCGGGAATAATCTGTTTAAGAAGGAACTGCAGATGCTGGAAAATTGAAGGTACACAAAAAAGCTGGAGAAACTCAGCGGGTGCAGCAGCATCTATGGAGCGAAGGAAAAAGGCAACGTTTCGGGCCGACTTCATCATAATGTATGGCGGTGCTGGCTCGAAGGGCCGAATGCCCTCCTCCTGCACCTATTTTCTATGTTTCTATGTTGGTGGGACTGCTGTGAAACGGGTCTGAAGAAGGGTTTCGGCCCGAAACTTTGCCTATTTCCTTCGCTCCATAGATGCTGCTGCACCCGCTGAGTTTCTCCAGCTTTTTTGTGTACCATCGGGAATAATCTTCCTGCATCTAGCCTGTCCAACCCCTTCAGAATTTTGTAAGTTTCTATAAGATCCCCCCTCAATCTTCTGAATTCTAGCGTGTACAAGTCGAGTCTATTCAGTCTTTCTTCATAAGAAAGTCCTGACATCCCAGGAATCAGTCTGGTGAACCTTCTCTGTACTCCCTTTATAGCAAGAATGTCTTTCCTCAGAAAGAATGTCTTTCCTCAGATTGGGAGACCATTGGGAGATCATGGCTGATCATCCCCACTCAGTACCCCGTTCCTGCCCTCTCCCCATATCCCCTGACTCTTAACTCTCTCTTGAAAGCATCCAAGTCAAGTCAAGTCAAGAGAGTGTATTGTCATGTGTCCCAGATGGACAATGAAATTCTTGGATGCAAAAATACAGAGAATTGGCCACCGCTCTCTGAGGCAGAGAATTCCAGATTCACAACTCTCTGTGTGAAAAAGTGTTTCCTTATTCTTAAACTGTGTGTGGCCCTTGGTTCTGGACTCCCCCAACACCGGGAACATGTTTCCTGCCTCCAGCGTGTGCCCCCTCCTCTGGATGAAAGACTCTATCGTGTGCACCTCTACCAGATCACCCCTCATCCTCCTGCGCTCCAAGGAATAAAGTCTGAGCCTGTTCGACCTCTCCCGATAGCTCATCCTTGTAGGTAGGCAAAAGTGCTGGAGAAACTTAGCAGGTGCAACAGCATCTATGGAGCGAAGGAAAAGTACAATGTTTCGGGCCGAAACCCTTCTTCAGACCCGTTTCACAGCAGTCCCACCAACATAGAAACATAGAAAAGAGGTGACACAAACGTCCCGAAACGTTGCCTATTTCCTTCGCTCCATAGATGCTGCTGCACCCGCTGAGTTTCTCCAGCACTTTTGTCTACCTTCGATTTTCCAGCATCTGCAGTTCCTTCTTAAACACTTTGTCTACTCCACTGCGAAATCTCCTCAAGGTATGCCTACTTTGAAGAAGTAAGGGTTTCGGCCCGAAAAACGTTGCCTATTTCCTTCGCTCCATAGATGCTGCTGCACCCGCTGAGTTTCACCAGCACTTTTGTCTACCTTCGATTTCCCAGCATCTGCAGTTCCTTCTTTTAAACTGCTCATCCTCGTAAATCTTCTCCAGGTTGTCAGCGGCTGTCCGACGAAGATGGACGCAAGATGCTGGAGTAACTCGGCGGGACAGGCCGCATCTCTAGGAAACGTCGTTCCTAAGACCAAAACTGAACATGGTAGCTCCCAAGGTACACAAATATGCTGGAGAAACTCAGCGGGGTGCAGCTCCCAATGTGGCCTCCCCCCAAAGTCTCTTGCTCAGCTGTGCCAGTTCTCCGCCCTAGGTTTTAAGAGGAAATGGCTGGTCTGGTTACAGTGACACTAGTACATTTGGAGGTGTCGGGGACAGGTACAGGACTCCAGCTGGGTGGCGGCCAAGTGTGATAAGACTCCTCCACTCCCTTCCTGTTCTCTCTCCCTTGTCACAGACCTCTTGTCACAGACCTGCCAACCCAATGCAAGGAACCAAGGCTCAAGAGAGATACTGCGCTCACAAGCTCGATTATAATCATGTATTGTCTTTCCGCTGGTTGGGCGGCACGCAACAAAAGCTTGTCACTGTGCCTCGGTGCGCGTGACAATAAACTCAACTGTTCAAAAGTTTGTGAATGGCATGTCAATAGACAATAGACAATAGGCGCAGGAGTAGGTCATTTGGCCTTTCGAGCCAGCACCGCCATTCAATGTGATCATGGCTGATCATCCCCAATCAGTACCCCGTTCCTGCCTTCTCCCCATATCCCCTGACTCTGCTATCTTTAAGAGCCCTATCTAGCTCTCTCTTGAAAGCATCTTGAAGGCAGAGAATTCCACAGAATCGCCACCCTCTGTGAGAAAAAGCGTTTCCTCGTCTCTGTTATAAATGGCTCACTCCTTATTCTTAAACTGTGTGTGACCCCTGGTTCTGGACTCCCCCAACATCGGGAACATGTTTCCTGCCTCTAGTGTGTCCAAGCCCTTAACAATCTTATATGTTTCAATGAGATGCCCTCTCATCCTTCTAAACATGTTTCCTGCCTCTAGCGTGTCCAAGCCCTGAACAATCTTATATGTTTCAATGAGATACCCTCTCATCCTTCTAAACATGTTTCCTGCCTCTAGCGTGTCCAAGCCCTGAACAATCTTATATGTTTCAATGAGATCCCCTCTCATCCTTCTAAACATGTTTCCTGCCTCTAGTTTGTCCAAGCCCTTAACAATCTTATATGTTTCAATGAGATCTCCTCTCATCCTTCTAAACATGTTTCCTGCCTCTAGTGTGTCCAAGCCCTTAACAATCTTATATGTTTCAATGAGATACCCTCTCATCCTTCTAAACATGTTTCCTGCCTCTAGTGTGTCCAAGCCCTTAACAATCTTATATGTTTCAATGAGATCTCCTCTCATCCTTCTAAACATGTTTCCTGCCTCTAGTGTGTCCAAGCCCTTAACAATCTTATATGTTTCAATGAGATACCCTCTCATCCTTCTGAACATGTTTCCTGCCTCTAGTGTGTCCAAGCCCTTAACAATCTTATATGTTTCAATGAGATGTCCTCTCATCCTTCTAAACATGTTTCCTGCTTCTAGTGTGTCCAAGCCCTTAACAATCTTATGTTTCAATGAGATTCCCTCTCATCCTTCTAAACATGTTTCCTGCCTCTAGTGTGTGCAAGCCCTTAACAATCTTATATGTTTCCTTATATGTTATATAAGGACACAATCTATTAAATCTTCCCCTCCCCCACCTTAAACCTATGTCCTCTGGTTATTAATTTTTCTCCTCTGGGCTAGAGACTCTGCATTTATCCGATCTTTGTACACCTCTTCTAGATGTGCATGGCTTTATGAATCGGATTATGAAGTGCGAAGGGAACAGACTTTTGCGACAAAAACTGCATGTGAAAATTCTTGCTTTCTTCGGATCAGATCCTTGTAATACCTCATGGCTTTTATCTGCCTTGAACATGCCAAAGAAAAGCAATAAAGACTGTTTGAAGCGAGCTGCCGTACTTACTTTCCTTATGTTGTCACCCTTAAATACACATCAAATGCTGGAGTAAGTCAGCAGGACAGGCAGCATCTCTGGAGGGAAGGAATTTTTTTTTTCTCTTTTAATTTAAAATATATACTTTATTCTAGAAATAAATATATTCGACACACGATACATTCGATACAGGAGGACAGCCAGACTGGTGGGAGAACTAGGGTGGGGGAGGGATGGAGAGAGAGGGAAAGCAAGGTAGAGAAGTCGATATTCACAGCGTAGACACAAAATGCTGGAGTAGACTCGATGGGCCGAATGGCCTAATTCTACTCCTATAACTTGTGAACTGGTGACTCGAGGGCCTGAGCGATAGGGAGAGGTTGAGCAGGCTAGGATTTTATTCCTTGGAGCGCGGGGGAGGATGAGGGGGGTCATCTTATGGAGGTGTACAACATTGAGAGAGGGATAAATCGGGCAAATGCAGTCTTTTGCCCAGAGTAGTGGAATCGAGAACCAGAGGACATGGAGGGCATGGTCTCAGAATTAAAATACGTACCTTTAGAAAAGGAGGATTTCAGTATAGGAGTAGAGAGGTTCTTCTGCAGTTGTATAGGGCTCTGGTGAGACCACATCAGGAGCATTGTGTACAGTTTTGGTCTCCTAATTTGAGAAAGGACATCCTTGTGATTGAGGCAGTGCATCGTAGGTTCACGAGATTGATCCCTGGGATGGTGGGACTGTCATATGAGGAAAGATTGAAAAGACTAGGCTTGTATTCACTGGTTTTGAAGGATGAGGGGGAGATCTTATAGAAACATATAAAATTATAAAAGGACTGGACAAGCGAGATGCAGGAAAAATGTTCCCAATGTTGGGCGAATCCAGAACCAGGGGCCACAGTCTTAGAATAAAGGGGAGGCCATTTAAGACTGAGGTGAGAAAAAACTTTTTCACCCAGAGAGTTGTGAATTTGTGGAATTCCCTGCCACAGAGGGCAGTGGAGGCCAAATCACTGGATGGATTTAAGAGAGAGTTAGATAGAGCTCTAGGGGCTGGTGGAATCAAGGGATATGGGGAGAAGGCAGGAACGGGTTATTGATTGGGGACGAACAGCCATGATCACAATGAATGGCGGTGCTGGCTCGAAGGGCAGAATGACCTCATCCTGCACCTATTTTCTATGTTTAGAAGGGGTGGGGTGTAGGAGGTCAGAGGTGGGCAGGGTAGCGTTACAGGGAGGGGATTAGGGGTCGGACGGGGTTGCAGAGACGGGGAGGGGAGTAGGGGTCGGTTACAGAGGCAGATAGGGGTGTAGGAACCGGAGGTTGGGGGGGTTTGCAGAGTCGGGGGAGGAAGTGGGAACCTGAAGGGAATGGAACATGGGGTCAAGAAGTTTAAAATGGAGGCGTTGGTCCGTTAATCATTGTCTTGGAAGGAGGACAAGATTGAACAAACATTCTGCAGCCATCTGCAAAACAAACTGGTGCTCACTGAGGGTCAATGGGTCTCAGAAAGTTCTACAAACTTATCGGGGGGGAGCCAGGAAGAGATGCTGATAAGTTTGCCGATTTGAGATAACGAGCTGCAGCAACTGTGTGCTTTGAAGTCACCACTTAGATGAGGAAATTCCACGTTAAGAATTGCAGTACACTGGCTTGATATTTGTGACAGATCGGTAACACTAGTAATTTTCCGAGGCTTAGGGGTCGCACACAATGACAGGACCTCCTACCCTCTACTCTGTCCAGGGACCCCCACAGTGAGGCAGAGGTCCACGTACAGCAGGCAGTGAAGAAAGCGAATGGCATGATGGCCTTCATAACAAGAGGAGTTGAGTATAGGAGCAAAGAAGTCCTTCTGCAGTTGGACAGAGCCCTAGTGAGACCACACCTGGAGTATTGTGTGCAGTTTTGGTCCCCTAATTTGCGGAAGGACATTCTTGCTATTGAGGGAGCCCAGCGTAGGTTCACCAGGTTAATTTCCGGGGTGGCGGGACTGTCACATGCTGAGTGAATGGAGCGGCTGGGCTTGTACACTCTGGAGTTTAGAAGGATGAGAGGGTATCTTATTGAAATGTATAACATTATCTAGGCTTTGGACATGCTAGAGGCAGGAAACATGTTCCTGATGTTGGGGGAGTCCAGAACCAGGGGCCATAGTTTAAGAATAAGGGGTAAGCCATTTAGAACGGAGACGAGGAAACACTTTTTCTCACAGAGAGTTGTGAGTCTGTGGAATTCTCTGCATCAGAGGGCAGTGGAGGCCGGTTCTCTGGATGCTTTCAAGAGAGAGCTAGATAGGGCTCTTAAAGATAGCGGAGTCAGGGGATATGGGGAGAAGGCAGGAACGGGGTACTGATTGGGGATGATCAGCCATGATCACATTGAATGGCGGTGCTGGCTCGAAGGGCCGAATGGCCTACTCCTGCACCTATTGTCTATTGTCCTCCAACCTCCCCTACAATATCAAGATAGACACAAAATGCTGGAGTAACTCAGCGGGGCAGGCAGCATCTCTGGAGTTCGGTTCCAGACCCTACTTTATCCGTAGGTGTGGACTCCTCCTCAAACGTACTGGCCGATCGTTTTGCTGAACGCGTCCGCTCAGTCCGCCCGTTGAAAAATGTCCACGAGAGCCCCGAGTACCGACGAGTGTCCACGACCGTCAATCTCCGAGTTCGAATCAGGGCAAACACGGGAGAGCTCTTGGAATGAACTGGCACCGTGGGACAGGGCAGTTAGTGTGTAAGGACAGTGCCAGCGTATGGGGTGATCGCTGGTCGGCGCGGACTCGGTGGGCCGAAGGTCCTGTTTCCGCACTGTGTCTCCAAAGATTACAGCTTAAACTCCCTCACCCATCTCCCCGCTTGCTGCCAACTCATTCTGACTGTCAGTTATTAACCCGATACCCACCCTGCTGAATCCTTGGATCCGGACGGCCGATGATTAAGAGAATTTGCCATTGTTTCCTTAGGTGAAGAATCAATAGGTATAACGGAATGGTGCCAAAGCGATTAATCAGTTTTACTCTGTCAAGATGACTGAGCAAACACAGATAAGGAAAGATATCTACCCAACTGTTCGCAGGCAACTGAACCATCTACCAACAACTAGAGAGACATTCTGACCTACCGTCCACCTCATTGGAGACCCACGAACTATCTTTGATCGGACGTTATTTTAGTTTAGTTCAGAGATACAACCCGGGAACAGGCCCTTCGGCTACCGAGTCCGTGCTGATCGGCGATCACCCCTTACACTAACGCCATCCTCCTACACACATTAGGGACAATTTAAAATTATACCAAGCCAATTAGACTGCAAACCTGTACGTCTTTGGAGTGTGGGAGGAAACCAGAGCACCCGGAGAAAACCCACGCAGGTCACGGGGAGAACGTGAAAACTCTGCACCGACAAGCACCCATAGTCAGGATCGAACTCGGGTCTCCGGCATTGTGAGGCAGCAACTCTACCGCTGCGCCACTGTGCCGCCTTGCACTAGACGTGATTCCCATTATTCCCTTAGTCCTGTATCTGTACACTGTGGACGGCTCAATTGCAATCATGTATTGTCTTTCCGCTGACTGGTTAGCGCGTAACAAAAACGTTTCACTGTACCTCGGTACACGTGACAATAAACTCAATGAAACAATTTTTTAATTAATTGATCATCGTTGAAAACATTAGCGACTTCCGCCGCTGGAAGTATAACATTATGGTGTGTGTGTGTGTGTGCTTTGTCATCATTCCTTACAATGCCGTGTACGACAGTGATCGCAACTTCTACTGACGAGGTTACTTCCCGGGATGGCGGGACTGTCATATGTTGATAGATTGGGCGGCTGTGCTTGTACACTCTGGAATTTAGAAGGCTGAGAGGGGATCTTATTGAAACATATAAGATTATTAAGGGTTTGGACACACTAGAGGCAGGAAACATGTTCCCAATGTTGGGGGAGTCCAGAACCAGGTTAAGAACTTAGTTTAAGAATAAGTGGTAAGCCATTTAGAATGGAGATGAGGAAATACGTTTTCACACAGAGTTGTGAGTCTATGGAATACTCTGCCTCAGAGGGCAGTGGAAGCTGGTTCTCTGGATGCGTTCAAGAGAGCTGTTAGGGATAGTGGAATTAAGGGATATGGAGAGAAGGCAGGAACGGGGTACTGATTGTGGATGATCAGTCATGATCACATTGAGTGGCAGTGCTGGCTCGAAGGGCCGAATGGCCTACTCCTGCACCTATTGTCTATTGAAGTGTGGATGGCTGTTGGCTTACTAGAAGCACATCTGCCCTTTGACAGGTCTTGTTTTTGGTCCTGCTGGGGGTCCCCAGCCCTCTCCTCATCTGGCAAACCAGGTGGGGGAGACGGTTTAGTCGCCGACTATCCCACCATGGAGCAGGTAGCACTGAATTGCACGGTGCCCGTGGCGGGGGGAATATTAAAAGTCTTATTTTATGTTGAATTATCAGGGGCTCAAGCGAGTCGCAGCTACTCCTGCCATCATCGAGTCTAAAGCACGGAAGCAGGCCCTTCGGCTCACCATGTCCATGCGGACGAAGTTGGCATAATAGTATCTAGGAGTAAATATCACCAGCAACTTGTCCTGGACCACCCATATTGAAGCAATGGCGAGAACACATCAACGCTACTACTTCCTTGGAAGGTTTAGGAAGTTCCGCATGTCCACAACAGCTCTCACCAACTTCTACAGATGCGCTGCAGGAAGCATTTGTTCAGGATGCTTCACAGCTTGGTTTGGGAACAGCTCCATCCGAGACTGCGAGAAACCGCAGAGAGTTCTGGACGTAGCCCAGACCATCACAGAAACTAACCTCCCTTCCATTGACTCCATCTACACCTCACGCTGCCTCAGCAAGGCCACCAGCATAATCTAGGTCCAACCTCACCTCCTTCTTCTCCCCTCTCCCACCAGGCGCAAAGTCTCCAGAGGTTTCCGTTCAGGTTTCCCAAGTGGGACAGGGGCATAATAAATAACCCTCTGTTGTAGCAGGCGGATCTAAAGGTACGGCCGTGATTCCGGCCATTCAACCCATCACGGAGCTCCTATCTCCCGATCCCCAACACTCCGTTTCACAGGAGGCAAATGAGTCAGTCGCAACGTGCACCTCCATTGAGTTATTTCTCCTAGCATGGCCATCTGTTTGCCATATGGCTGGGGTAGCACATTGGCACATCGGGGAGAGCTACTCTCTCACAGCGCCAGAGACCTCCCTGTGACAGCGTGGGTTTCCCCTGGTTTACTCCCGTATCCTTATGATGTGCACGTTTGTTGGATAATTGGCCCTCTGCGAAATTTCTGCCAAGTGTGTAGGGAGTGGATGAGAAAGTGGGATAACAGTGGAAGCACAGGAGGACGAGGGATTATCTTATAGAGGCGTATAAAATCATGAGAGGAATAGATCGGGTGGATGCACAGAATCTCTTGGCCAGAGCGGGTGAATCGAGAACCAGAGGACATAGGTTTAAGGTGAGGGGGGAACGATTTTATGGGAATCTAAGGGGTGACTGTTTCACACAAAGGGTGGTGGGTGTATGGAACAAGCTAGTTGAGGCGGGGACTACTATAACGTTTAAAAAGCAATTAGAAAGGTACATGGATAGGACAGGTTTAGAGGGACAGGCATGTGTGACTAGTGTAAATGAGGCCTGTTGGTCGGTGGGGGCAAGTTGGGCTGAAGGGCCTGATTCCACACTGTATGACTAAGATAGAACTAGCGTGAACAGGTGATGGATGGTCGGTGTGGACTCGGTGGGCTGAAGGGCCTGTTTCCACACTGTATCTTTACATTTCCGCTTAGGTTATAAGGTCATAAGAGATAGGAGCAGAATTAGGCCATTTGGCCCATCAAGTCTGCTCTGCCATTCAATCATGGCTGATTTATCGTTCCCTCCAACCCCATTCTCCAGCCGTCTCCCCATAACCCCTGACACCTGTACTAATCAATAACTTGTCTATCTCTGCATTAAAAATATCTATTGACTTGGCCTCCACAGCCTCTGTGGCAAAGAACTCCACAGACTCACCACCCTCTGACTAAATAAATTCCTCATCTCCTTCCTAAAGGAACATCCTTTAATTCTGAGGCTATGACCTCTAGTCCTAGACTCTCCCACTAGTGGAAACATCTTCTCCACATCCACTCTATCCAAGCCTTTCACTAAAAGAGGCGAGCACGGTGGCACAGTAGTAGAGTTTCTGCCTTGCAGATCTTTCAGCGCCTGAGTCCCAGGTTCGATCCCAACAACGGGTGCTGTCTCTACGAAGATTGTACATTCTCCCCGTGACCCACGTGGGTTTTCTCCGAGATCTTCGGTTTCTGCCCACGCTCCAGGTTCGTAGGCTAATTGCTCATTTGTATCAATGTAAATTGTCCCTAGTGTGTGTAGGATAGCGTTAATATGCCGTGGTCGCTGGTTGGGGTGGACTCTGTGGGCTGAAAGGCCTGTTTCCCAGCTGTATCTCTAAACGTTCAAGAAGGAACTGCAGATGCTGGAAAATCGAAGGTAGACAAAAGTGTTGGAGAAACTCAGCGGGTGAGGCAGCATCTATGGAGCGAAGGAAATAGGCAACGTTTCGGGCAGACACAGTGGCACAGTGGTAGAGTTGCTGCCTTACATGCAGCGCCAGAGATCCGGGTTTGATCACGACTACGGGTGCTGTCTGTATGGAGTTTGTACGTTCTCCCCGTGGGTTTTCTCCGAGATCTTCGGTTTCCGCCCACACTCCAGGTTTGTAGGCTAATTGGCTTTGTATAAATGTAAATTGTCCCTAGTTGTATAAGACACTGGTGATCACTTGTTTAAGAAGGAACTGCAGATACTGGAGAAACTCACGAGGGTGAGGCAGCATCTATGGAGCAAAGGAAATAGGCAACGTTTCGGCCCGAAACGTTGCCCATTTCCTTCGCTCCATAGATGTTGCCTCACCCGCTGAGTTTCTCCTGTATCTCTAAACCTAATCGAAGCAAATGAAAGGAGAGGAATTGAAGTAATTGCATGATGCAAGTGGCTTCCCCCTGTTGCAATCTGTGTGTGTGTGTGTAAAATAAAGTCTGGAGTTCCCATTAGGAAAGCTCCCTCCACTCCCTCTCTTCTTTCGTGTGGCGTGCACAGCCTAAAGTTGTTGGACAACTTGTTCTATTTGATCTTCCGTTTGTGCACTTCGAGTTGATCCACACACACCTGGATCTCCTGCCATCAGGCAAGAGATACCGTAGCATCAAAGCACGGACTACAGCTTCCTGCCACAGGCTGTGAGGCTGCTAAACAGTCACTCTGTACTCACAGTCACCTGATTCTGCGGCTTTGCACTGACATTTTAATAACTCTGGCACTAGCCACTCAAATCAGCTGCCTGGACATTTTAATGATTGTTTTTACTGTATTTTAATGTTGCTGTTTTACCTGCTTTCAACTATTTATACTGTTTCATCAGGGACTGGATTGTTTTTACTATTATTATGTGTGAAATGTTTTAAGTTTCATGTGCGATGCTCCGGTATTCCCTGGGAAACGTCTTCTCATCTGACCTTCCTTCCATCGAGGGGATTTATCGCAGTCACTGCCTCAAAAAGGCTGGCAGTATCATCAAAGACCCACACCATCCTGGCCACACACTCCTCTCCCTGCTACCTTCAGGTAGAAGGTACAGGAGCCTGAAGACTGCAACAACCAGGTTCAGGAATAGCTACTTCCCCACAGCCATCAGGCTATTAAACCTGGCTCGGACAAAACTCTGATTATTAATAACCATTTTCTGTTATTTGCACTTTATCAGTTTATTTATTCATGTGTGTATATATTTATATCATGGTATATGGACACACTTATCTGTTTTGTAGTAAACCCCAAGCAAGAATTTCATTTCATTTGGGACGACAGATGGCACAATGGGCTAAGTGTTCGGCTGGCAACCGGAAGGTAGCCGGTTCGAATCCCGCTTGGAGTGCATACTGTCGTTGTGTCCTTGGGCAAGACACTTCACCCACCTTTGCCTGTGTGTGAATGTGTGTGAATGTGTGTGAGTGATTGGTGGTGGTCGGAGGGGCCGTAGGCGCAGATTGGCAGCCACGCTTCCGTCAGTCTGCCCCAGGGCAGCTGTGGCTACAGAAGTAGCTTACCACCACCGAGTGTGACTGAGGAGTGAATGAATAATGCGATGTAAAGCGCCTTGAGTATTAGAAAGGCGCTATATAAATCCCATCCATTATTATTATTATTGTCCTATACAGGAACACATGACAATAAACTCACTTGAACTTGAACTTGCTTTTAACTATTTATACTGTTTCATCAGGGACTGGATTGTTTTTACTGTTATTATGTGTGAAATGTTTTAACTTTCATGTGCGATGCTCCGGTATTCCCTGGGAAACGTCTTCTCATTTTGCACTGTACAATTGTTGCTTTGCAAGATGACAATAAAGGTTGATTGGTTGCATTAGTCGAAACAGGGCGGACAACGTGAAGGTTGCAATCTTCCACCCCTACTCCCTCTCCATCGCATCCTAAGCATTCACCACCTCCTCCTACAGTGCAGTCAGTGTGTACTGCGGGGTCAACCTAACATGATAGGCAGGGGGGAGGGTTTGGGCGGGACTGGTCGAGGTCCCGCCCCCCTGCCGCAGAGCTCGACGCCGATTGGGCCGGCGCTGCCGCCCACCCCCCGCCCCGCGTCCGGCGATTGGCGCGGGCGGCCGTCAATCACCCGCCGCCAGCAGGTTAGGCTGCGCGCCGACGTCAATGACAACGGCGGCCATTTTGGCGCTCGGACGGTTTGGGAAGCGAAGAGGCGGTTGTGTTTGTTTTCCCCGTTCAAACGACACTAAACGATTCTCCTCTCTCCGCGAACCGAGGTTTTTGAGAGGCTAAACCGAGAGGCGGGCGCTGTGACCGAGGGGAGAGAGAGAGAGGGGGGGGGGAGGGGGCGAATCCGCGCGCCATGTCGGACAACCGCCAGCTGGAGGGGACGGGCGACGAGAAGCAGGTGAGGGAATATATTACAAAAAAAATAAATTCCTCGGGCCTACCCGGGTTTTCGGTCTGTTCGTCGTCGTGTGGAGCAAGGGAGGGGGGAGAGAGAGAGCCTCGCCGACACTACTGTGTGTGGGGGGGGGGAGGAGGCGTCGTGAGGGCGACGGAGGAGGAGGTGGACGAAACGGCGGCCATTTTGCCGGCCGACCCCCAAGTCCCGCCCCTCCCCCGCGCTGATTGGCTGGGGTGGGCGGAGCAATCTCCCCCATTGGCCGGCGGTCACGTCAGTCAGCCGGCGGGCCTGACGTCACTAGGAGGGGGTGGGGCTTGCAAACAATATGCAAGTTGAGTGTATTGATGATATAATAATAATAATGTTGTTTAATGGTGCCTTTCAAGACACTCAAGGTCACCTTACATCACGTAATATCAGTAATAAACACACAAGAAGCAGCAAAGCGCCAGTAATTAAACAATCAACAATAAAATTGGATGATCAGCCATGATCATATTGAATGGCGGCGCAGGCTCGAAGGGCCGAATGGCACAGTGGTGAATCTGTGGAATTCTCTGCCGCAGAAGGTAGTTGAGGCCACACAGTTCATTGGCTATATTTAAGAGGGAGTTAGATGTGGCCCTTGTGGCTAAAGGGATCAGGGGGTATGGAGAGAAGGCAGGTATGGGATACTGAGTTGGATGATCAGCCATGATCATATTGAATGGCGAATGGTGCAGGCTCGAAGGGCTGAATGGCCTACTCCTGCACCTATTTTCTATGTTTCTAAACTATACAATAACATATAAAACATTGAAACATATAAGGACTGTCATATACTGAAAGAATGGAGGGCCGGGCTTGTACACTCTGGAGTTTAGAAGGATGAGAGGGAATCTCATTGAAACATATAAGATTGTTAAGGGTTTGGAAATATGTTCCCAATGTTGGGGGAGTCCAGAACCAGGAGCCACAGTTTAAGAATAAGGGGTAAGCATTTTAGAATGGAGACGAGGAAACACCTTTTCTCACAGAGAGTGGTGAGTCTGTGGAATTCTCTGACTCAGAGGGCGGTGGAGGCAGGTTTTCTGGATGCTTTCAAGAGAGAGCTAGATAAGGCTCTTAAAAATAGCGGAGTCAGGGGATATGGGGAGAAGGCAGGAACGGGGTACTGATTGGGGATGATCAGCCATGATCACATTGAATGGCAGTGCTGGCTCGAAGGGCCGGATGGCCTACTCCTGCACCTATTGTCTAATAAGCATTTGGTGTTCAAGAAAGAGCTGCCAATGCTGGAAAAATCAAAGGTAAGACAAAAATGCTGGAGTAACTCAGTGGGGACAGGCAGCATCTCTGGAGAGAAGGAATGGGTTGACACCCTTCTTCAGACTGATACTATATGTGCATATACACACACTAACACAGACCTCCTTCAGACTTACACCTCCTTTCAGCATGTTGTGTCTACCTTTGCACACATAGACTATAGGTGCAGGAGTAGGCCATTTGGCCTTTCGAGCCAGCACCGCCATTCAATGTGATCATGGCTGATCGTCCCTAATCAGTACCCCGTTCCTGCCTTCTCCCCATATCCCCAGACTCCGCTATCTTTAAGAGCCCTATCTAGCACACACAGGAAGGTCTCAATTTGAAAAGTCACCTATTCCTTTTCTCTAGAGATGCTTTCTGACCCGCTTAGTGTGTGTGTGTGTGTATATATATATGTGTGCCTATATTTAAACCAGCATCTGTAGTTTCTACGCATGTGCGTGTGTGTATATGTATGTGTGTATGAATATGTATGTGTTTGTATATATGTGTGTGTGTGTATGCGTGCTTATGTGTTTGTGTGTGTATGCCAAAAACATAGAAAATAGGTGCAGGAGTGGGCCATTCGGCCCTTCGAGCCTACACCGCCATTCAATGTGATCATGGCTGATCATCCAACTCCGTATCCTGTACCTGCCTTCTCTCCATACCCCCTGATACCTTTAGCCATAAGGGCCACATCTAACTCCCTCTTAAATATAGCCAATGAACTGGCCTCAACTACCTTCTGTGGCAGAGAATTCCACAGATACACTACTCTCTCTGTGAAAAATGTTTTTCTCATCTTGGTCCTAAAAGACTTTCCCCTTATTCTTAAACTGTGACCCCTTGTTCTGGACTTCCCCAACATCGGGAACAATCTTCCTGCATCTAGCCTGTCCAACCCCTTAAGAATTTTGTAAGTTTCAATAAGATCCCCCCCTCAATCTTCTAAATTCTAGCGAGTACAAGCCGAGTCTATCCAGACTTTCTGCAAAACAGCAAGAACCCAGACTCCAGAGTGTTTCATTGTCATCTGTTGCAGATAGACAATGACCTTCTTACTTGCAGCAGCACAACAGAATATGTACACATAGTACACTGTAAACAATATAATAAATGAGAAGAGGAAGTTCAGTGTGTGTGTGTATTTACATATACACATAAAGAAGGGTCTCGACCAGAAACTTCAGCTATTCCTTTTCTCCAGAGATGCTGTCTGATCCGCTACATACATACTCGTATACATACATAAATTCATACATACATACACACGAGATGGAGTAACTCTGCAGGTTATATATATATATATATGTCCCCAATATCAGGTGCTCTAATTTTAGTCACCAGTCTCCTGTGCAGGACCTCATCAAAGGCTTTCTGAAAGTCTAGATACACTACATCCACTGGCACCCCTTCATCCATTTTACTTGTCACATCCTCAAAAAATTCCAGAAGATTAGTCAGGCATGATTTCCCTTTCATAAATCCATGTTGACTTGGACTAATCCTTTTACTGCTATCCAAATGCCCCATTATTACCTCTTTAATAATTGACTCCAGCATCTTTCCCACCACTGAAGTCGGGCTAACTGGTCTGTAATTCCCCGTTTTCTCTCTCGCTCCTTTCTTGAAAAGTGGGATAACATTAGCTATCCTCCAATCCACAGGAACTGATCCTGAATCTATTGAACATATCCCTTCTCTTCAGAGATGCTGCCTGTCCCGCTGAGTTACTCCAGCATGTTGTGCCTATCTTCGGAGTGCTTTTCCTTGCAGGCTGTAGTTAATGTTAATTACTATATTTGCAGTGGTTGGTTAACAGCCTCCCATCTCCGCTTGTTTTGTTTTCGCGATCTAAACCAGGCAGCTGATCTCAAAGTTGAAGATGACGTTTAATTTGTATTCACAATGAGCACTTAGAAACATAGAAAATAGGTGCTGGAGGAGGCCATTCGGCCCTTCGAGCCAGCACCGCCATTCATTGCGTTCATGGCTTATCGTCCCCTATCAATAACCCGTGCCTGCCTTCTCCCCATATCCCTTGATTCCACTAGCCCCTAGAGCTCTATCTAACTCTCTCTTCAATCCATCCAGTGATTTGGCCTCCACTGCCCTCCGTGGCAGGGAATTCCATAAATTCCCAACTCTCTGGGTGAAAAAGTTTTTTCTCACCTCAGTCTTAAATGGCCTCCCCTTTATTCTAAGACTGTGGCCCCTGGTTCTGGACTCGCCCAACATTGGGAACATTTTTCCTGCATCTAGCTTGTCCAGTCATTTTATAATTTCATATATTTCTATAAGATCCCCCCTCATCCTAAACTCCAGTGAATCCAAGCCTAGTCTTTTCAATCTTTCCTCATATGACAGTCCCGCCATCCCAGGGATCAATCTCGCGAACCTACACTGCACTACCTCAATCACAAGGATGTCCTTCCTCAGATTTGGAGACCAAAATTGTACACAATACTCCAGATGTGGTCTCACCAGAGCCCTATACAACTGCAGAAGAAGACCACTTAGTGATCTCATTGGTCCATTTTAAAATGCAGTTTAGTTTAGAGTTACAGCACGGAAACAGGCCCTTCGGCCCACCAGGTCGACACCACCCAGCGATCCCCGCACACGAACACTATCCTACACACAATAGGGACAATTTACATTCATACCAAGCCAATTTCCTTACAAACCTGCACATCTTTGGAGCGTGGGAGGAAACCGAAGATCTCGGAGAAAACCCACGCAGGTCACGGGGAGAATGTACAAACTCCGTACAGACAGCACCCAAGGCCCGGTTCGAACCCGTGTGTCTGGTGCTGCAAACGCTGTAAGGCAGCAACTCTACCGCTGCACCACCGTGACGCCCAGTGTGTGTAGGAAGGAACGGCAGGTGCTGGTTTAAATCGACACAAAGTGCCAGAGTAACTCAGCGTTACAGCATTAACCTACAAGCCAGCATCTCTGGGGGGAAAACAATAGGTGACGTTTCAGGTCGGGACCCTTCTTCAGACTAAAAATAGAGATTGGGGGAGGGGGGTGAAAATAAACTGGAGGTGAGAGAAGACCAATAGACAGTAGGAGTAGGAGTAGGCCATTCAGCCCTTCGAGCCAGCAACGCTGAACAAGTCAATTTGTCAACTCCGAAGATAGACACAAAGTGCTGAAGTAACTCAGCGAGACAGGCAGCATCTATGGACGTTTCGGGGGGAAACGAGAGACATAGATGATGATGTAGAGAAGCTTTAAACCAGCATCTGTAGTTCCTTCCTGCACAGTTTGTCAACTCCTCCTGGACTCCAATGTTCCAAGAGGCCCATTAACCTACAAGCTTGCATGTCTTTGTAATAAAGAGACTCTTTGGGAAAGGATGTTTAAGAAGGAACTGCAGATGCTGGAAAATCGAAGGTAGACAAAAATGCTGGAGAAACTCAGCGGCAGCATCTATGGAGCGAAGGAAATTTCCTTCGCTCCATAGATGCTGCTGCACTCGCTGAGTTCCTCCAGCATTTTTGTCTAACCTACCAACCGGCACGTCTTTGGAGCGTGGGAGGAAACCGAAGATCTCGCGGGTCACGGGGCAAACGTGCAAACTCCGTACAGACAGCACCCGTGGTCGGGATCGAACCGGCTCTCTTGCACTGTGGGGCAGCATCTCTACCGCTGCCGTGCAGCCCAGTTACCTTGGCTTTTTTTGTACCGATCTTCTGAGCTGCCCTTCCCTTCTCGCCTTGCCCGCCACAGGACACGCAAGAGAAAGGGGCGATGAGCCCGGAGAAGGCGGAGGAAGTGAAGCTAAAGGCCAAGTACCCGGTGTTGGGGTTAAGGCCAGGAGGCTCCGAGTTCCTGATGAAGCGGCTGCAGAAAGGGGTAAGGGCGCGGACGCGGCGGAACACCCTCTCAAAGACCCGGCGGTCACAGGGCACAGCACGGAAACGGGGTAGGAAACGAGTGGCGCGGCGTTGCGTGGCGTTGCTTCCTCACAGCGCCAATGACCCGGGTTCGATCCTGATCTCGGTTGCTGCCTGTGTGTGTGTGTAGTCAGGATCGAACCCGTAGTCGGGATCAAACCCGGGTCTTTGGCGCCGTGAGGCGGCAACTCCGCGCCGTGAGGCAGCAACTCCGCGCCGCCACTGTGCCGACCCCGTTTCGTTCAGTTTATTGTAACATGTCCAGTGAAAATGTTCTTTTCTTCTTGCCGATTCTTACACTAAACATCAAAGATCCTATAGCGGGACCACTCCTGCTAAATGCAATGGGATAACGTGTAGTACGCAACGTGGGCCTTTTTTTCATCCATTTCAGTAACCCGACCCGACCCGACTCGCAGTGTAATCAACGTTGCGGGGGAACAGTTTGTGTCAATAAATTTAAATTCTGAAAATGGAGATTTTGACCAAATAACTTTTATTTTTACGAGGATGTTTCCGTAACCGGCTTCCGTCTCCGCATTAGTATCCTGTGGGATCTTTGGTGCGGAGACGGAAGCCGGTTACGGAAATGGGGCCGAAAATTACCCATGAATCTGCCCATGACAGTACTACGTCTTTTTCGTCGAGTGATCTATCTTGCTCACTATAAGATCTTTGCTAAAGATTATTCACGTTATTCCCGTTATCCTGTAATCTGTACACTGTGGCGGCTCGATTGTAATCACGTGTGGTCTCTCGGCTGACTGGATAGCGCGCAGCGAAAGCTTTTCACTGTACCTCGGTACACGTGACTCTAAACTCATGGCTGGTCAGCGCAGATTCATAGAAACATAGAAAATAGGTGCAGGAGTAGGCCATTCGGCCCTTCGAGCCTGCACCGCCATTTAATATGATCATGGCTGATCATCCAACTCAGTATCCTGTACCTGCCTTCTCTCCATACCCCCTGATCCCTTTAGCCACAAGGGCCACATCTAACTCCCTCTTAAATCTAGCCAATGAACTGGCCTCAACTACCTTCTGTGGCAGAGAATTCCACAGATTCACCACTCTATGTGTGAAAAAAGATTTTTTTCTCATCTCAGTCCTAAAAGACTTCCCCCTTATCCTTAAACTGTGACCCCTTGTTCTGGACTTCCCCAACATCGGGAACAATCTTCCTGCATCTAGCCTGTCCAACCCCTTAAGAATTTTGTACGTTTCTATAAGATCCCCCCTCAATCTTCTAAATTCTAGCGATTACAAGCCGAGTCTATCCAGTCTTTCTTCATATGAAATGAAGGCAGAAGGTGGGCCTGGTTTAGGCCGCGCTGAAATATTGTCTCGAGTGTTGTCGCACTGAGCCCAACTGTGCCTTCTCCCTCTCTTGCAGCAGAAGTACTTTGACTCCGGGGACTACAACATGGCCAAGGCAAAGATGAAGAACAAGCAGCCCCCCAGCAACGGGGCGGACAAGAACCTGGTGACTGGAGACCACATACCCACCCCAGAGGACCTGCCGCAGAGGAAGTCCTCGCTGGTGGCCAGCAAACTTGCCGGGTGACCCCCCCCCCCCCCCATGGTGCTGCACCGCCGTCTCGGACCGAGGTGGACCCTGACCGATACATCCGCTGAGGGGGGGGCGGGGATGAGGGGGTGCGCAGACGAGATTCCCTTCTGAGTGCCGCCGATTCATTTTTTTTTTAACGCCACCCTGCTCCCTCCCTCTACCCCCCCCCCCCCCCATTGGCGAAGCAGCAGAATTAAAACGGCTTTATCCCCCACCTTTCTCTTCCCCCCCTTCACCTTGCCACCTCCGACATGAATCGTCCTGCCTTCCCAACCATTCCCCAGGGATCGAGATGTTCTTCGAGGTGGGGGGGGGGGGGAGAGTTGTGTGGCAGTAGCCACTCCACGATCCTCCCCCCCCCCCTTCAAAAACACACCCCGCGATTACTCCAGCACTCTTGTGTCTTTTTATTCTCTAAACCAGCGTCTGCAGTTCCCACCTCCCACCGTAGCCGTGGCGGTCATAGATCGGCTCGAGGAGGGCGGCACGGTGGCGCAGCGGTAGCACCAGAGACCCGGGTTCGATCCCGAACCACGGGCGCTGTCTGTACGGAGTTTGCACGTCCTCCCCGTGACCGGTGTGGGTTTTCTCCAGGATCCCCGGTTTCCTCCCACGCTCCAAAGACGTGCAGGTTTCTAGGTTAGTTGACTTGGAACAATTGTAAAAAAAAAATTGTCCCCGCTGTGCGTAGAATAGTGTAAATGTGCGGGGATCGCTGGTCGGCGCGGACTCGGTGGGCCGAAGGGCCTGTTTCCGCGCTGTATCTCTAAACTAAAAGGGCATTTTGTATCTACCCCCTCTCTCTCTGACACAAAGTCGTGCTGTGCGTTTTTAAGTTTAAAGGAAACTTCTATTAGTTTTTCCGTGCCGAAATGTCAGGTTTCCAGGGTTTGGGGTCCGCGCAGTTTGCCTTCCCGACAGCCGGTGACTGAGGGGATGTCCCGAGAAGCAGTTTGTGCAAACAAGACTGCTCGCCTCGTAGTCAGTCGTGTTACCCGGAGGCACGGGCCCACCGCCGATGTTCCGGATTGGCAGAGGTCGCGGCATCCGAGAGGGTCGGAACCTTCCGCATAGGCCTGTAGGAGGGGGGGGGGGGGAGTTACCGGCCGGCAAAGTCGGCTTCAGAAGCCGGCTACGGCAAGGCCGAATTCCAGAGCCCAGGCCGCAGGAGGAGTCGTTCCAAAGGCGATCGGCCACAGAAGTCCCAATGAGGTTGAGATCGGCCACCTTGTGGGGGCCACGTTTTCGGGGGGGGGGGGGGTCATGTGATCACTCTTGTGATCCGGATTAAATGAGTTGCTGGACCACTGGTTGCCGAAAAATCGGCGGTGGACCTGTACTTATGTTTCCTCCCACCATTCGGGAGAGGCTAATCAGATTTCCCCCCCCCCCCCCCTCTACGGGGATAATTTGCACGGATTTCTCTCTCCCCCTCCTTATGAAATGGCCGCCCTTCGCACAGAGCTCTTTGCCTTAAGGCTCTGGGCGAGATCGTCTCTTCTGCGGGCGGCGAACCTATGCCAATTTTCCACCCCGGTGTTTTAATCAGGAGTAAATTCGTGGTGGGGGGGGGTTTATTCTGCCGCCAACGTATTAAATAAGTAAATCGAGGGTTACAAAGGGGGGGGGGTGGGAGAGTTGTATTATCGCCCCACCTTCCCCTCCCCGACCGTCAATGACCAGACCCGCCGGGTCTGTTTTACGAGCCTTGGACAGGTGGGGAGGGGGGCGGGGGGGGGGGGGCAGAGCTGATCGTTTGTCTCAGCAACCCCACCTAGTGGGCGGAGGCCTGCAACAGCAGCGTGACTGTTGACATAGCAGAAATCGAATGGGAAAGGGTGGGGGGGGGAGAGGGGGAGGTGTCAGGCGCGATTTTTAAAAGCCGATAGATGACCGTCGGAGAAAATCCCAGCGGGCCTCAACTTCACACAACATAAAAACGACATTGAGCCTCAGTGGCCGTGGCAATCACGCATCCCTTAAGCTGGCCGTCGATTGTGTTGGTTCAGTTGCCTCCCAACCATACTGTGTTCAGCTCCTCCCCCCCCCCCCTTCACACAGATGGGCGAGGTTGCAACATCAATGTAACTTGGCCGGTGCGTGTAGAACGGGGCAGAGGAGGAGACGGGGGCAGGCGTGGGGGGGGGGGGGGTGGGAGGTGACTGTGGTGTCCATGGTTTTATTCGGGGGGGGGGGGAATGGAAGGTGAGGGGGACATTCCCAATGCCGTCACCCATCGATCTCCCTCCCCACGCCTCCTCCGGTTTATTTTGGGTGGTTTTGTGTTCCCCCTCTACCTCGCCCGCCCCCCTCTCCCTTCTCACCCCGGGAGAGGGTGGAAGGGGACTGAGCCCTGTGGGTACACACCCTCTTTCCTCTCTCCACCCTCCCCCACTCTCAAATCTCCCCTTTGAAGCTGCATATATTTATATTAAAAAAAAGGATACGCACAAGCATTGGATCGTCTCTGTTTTTTGAGGGGCGGGGGGGATTTTGAGGGTGGGGGGGGGGAAGCTGTATATAGCAGCTCATCTGACAAGCTTATCACATCTCGGAGGAGTGATTGAAGACTTTATTGTCATGTGCGAAAAATCACAGTGAAATTCCTCGCTTGCAAACCCGAGGTATGCGAATCGTCGCCACATAAAGGGCAGCGACATAGTTACACGGAATCGGAGCCAGGTCCACCTTTGTTTCCTTCCGCCCCTCCCCACCCCCCCCCACCGGGTCCTCCTATGTCCCTCCCTCCGGCGGGGTCCTCTCTCCCGCGTGGTCCATCAACCGCCGTGCTGACCGCTCCACTATCGCCTCCTCCGCGACAACCCAGGGGCTCCGATCCGCGAGGCCCCGGCTCGGGCACGTGAGGTTCCAAGAGGAGTGTGTTTTATTCTCGTGTGTCCCAAAACAGAACAATTGAATTCTTGCAGCAGCAGAACACACATCATTAAAAAAAGCACACAATAACATAGAAAATAGGTGCAGGAGGAGGCCATTCGGCCCTTCGAGCCAGCACCGCCATTCATTGTGATCATGGCTGATCGTCCCCAATCAATAATCCGTGCCTGCCTTCTCCCCTTGACTCCACTAGCCCCATAGAGCTCTATCTAACTCTCTCTTAAATCCATCCAGTGATTTGGCCTCCACTACCCTCTGTGGCAGGGAATTCCACAAATTCACAACTCTCTGGGTGAAAAAGTTTTTCCTCACCTCAGTCTTAAATAGCCTCCCCTTTATTCTAAGACTGTGTGGCCCCTGGTTCTGGATTCGCCCAACATTGGGAGCATTTTTCCTGCATCTAGCCTGTCCAGTCTTTTTATAATTTTATATGTCTCTATAAGGTTCATCCGCTCATCCTTCTAAACTCCAGCGAATACAAGCCTAGTCTTTTCAATCTTTCCGCATATGACAGTCACGCCATCCCAGGGATCAATCTCGTGAACCTACACTACACTGCCTCAATCACAAGGATGTCCTTCCTCAAATTAGGGAGTCCAAAAGTGTACGCAATACTCCAGATGTGGTCTTACCAGAGCCCTATACAACTGCAGAAGAACCTCTTTACTCCTATACTGAAATCCTCTAGTTATGAAGGGCAGCATTCCTTTAGCTTTCTTCACTGCCTGCTGTACCTGCCATTCGGCACTTCGAGCCAGCACCGCCAACATATATGTATATACACACGCACATCTATATATGTGATGTATGCATTCCTACACACATTCACACTGATCTTTTTGTTTCTATGTGTAAATGTGTATATATACAGTATGTGTATATATAAATATAGCAGTAGGCCCCCTTCGGTCATGACTGACCATGGGTGATGCATCCCAGTTTACAGGTGATGTGTGGTCGGATGCAAGCCTGGGCGATCGATGTCATATGGAGGACAGGTTGTTGCCCATGCAGCACGTCCCCCCTCTCCACGTCGCTGATCGATCCAAAGGAACAGCAGGGCCGTTACAGTTTGGCACCAGCGCCGTCGCAGGAGCTGCCAGAGCGAGGTTGTAGACAACGACGAACTGCCTTAGGGGCTCCGACTCCGGATTTTCTTCAGGTTTACTCCTGGAGGCTTTTCCATGACTGGATATGACCACAAGGCAGGCAGAGGAGGTTTTTCCCTCTCCTAGATGGACTGCCTTCCCAGGCTGACGAGCCCCATCTGCCCGAGACTGGTGGGGACGGGAGCGTCTACCTTCCCGTGCAGGTCTTTAGCACCTGCCCACTGCCCACATATACATTTTTATAGGTACACAAAAAAGCTGGAGAAACTCAGCGGGTGCAGCAGCATCTATGGAACGAAGGAAATAGGCAACGTTTAGAGCCGAAACCCTTCTTCAGACTGTATACATTTTCTTGTATACATTTTTATATGTGTGTATTTAATATATATATATATGTCTCCCCCCTGGTTATTCACCCCCCCCCCGGTTATTGAAACATATAAGATCGTTAAGGGTTTGGACACGCTAGAGGCAGGAAACATGTTCCCGATGTTGGGGGAGTCCAGAACCAGGGGCCACACACAGTTTAAGAATATGGGGTTAGCCATATTTAGAATGGAGATGAGGAAACACTTTTTTCTCACAGAGAGTGGTGAGTCTGTGGAATTCTCTGCCTCAGAGGGCGGTGGAGGCCGGTTCTCTGGATGCTTTCAAGAGAGAGCTAGATAGGGCTCTTAAAAATAGCGGAGTCAGGGGATATGGGGAGAAGGCAGGAACGGGGTACTGATTGGGGATGATCAGCCACGATCACATTGAATGGCGGTGCTGGCTCAAATGGCCTACTTTTGCACCTATTGTCTGATGTCTATTATTCACCCCCCCCCCCCCCCCCCCTCCACTAGAAAGTGACGTCACAATGCCCCCCACCCCAACGGTAGAGTGACACTAGGGGGAAGGCCTCAACATTATTTGGAGGCTGTCGTGTTTAATATCCTGTTGGCTGTGTGGAAGAAGCTGTTCCTGAACCTGGACGTTACAGTTTTCAGGCTCATGTACCTTCTTCCCGATGGCGGGGGGGGGGGAAACGAGAGGGTGGCCAGGGTGCTGTGGGTCTCTGACGATGCCGGCTGCCTTTTTGTGAGCCAGCGACTCCTGTAGACCCCTTCCATGGTGGTCGGGGAGGTTGGAACCTGCGATGGATCCGAGCAGTGTTCGCAACAACCTCATCGTTCATGGTCGTCTGAGTATTGGGCAACCCAATGGTATTCACTTTGCAATAGAAACATAGAAAATAGGTGCAGGAGGAGGCCATTCGGCCCTTCGAGCCTGCACCGCCATTCAATATGATCGTGGCTGATCATCCAACTCAGTATCCTGTACCTGCCTTTTCTCCATACCCCCTGATCCCTTTAGCCACAAGGGCCACATCTAACTCCCTCTTAAATATAGCCAACGAACTGGCCTCAACTACATTCTGTGGCAGAGAATTCCACAGATTCACCACTCTGTGTGAAAAATGTTTTCCTCATCTCGGTCCTAAAAGATTTCCCCCTTATCCTTAAACTGTGACCCCTTGTTCTGGACTTCCCCAACATCGGAAACAATCTTCCTGCATCTAGCCTGTCCAACCCCTTAAGAATTTTGTAAGTTTCTATAAGATCCCCCCTCAATCTTCTAAATTCTAGCGAGTACAAGCCGAGTCTATCCAGTCTTTCTTCATATGAAAGTCCTGACATCCCAGGAATCAGTCTGGTGAACCTTCTCTGTACTCCCTCTATGGCAAGAATGTCCTTCCTCAGATTAGGAGACCAAAACTGTACGCAATACTCCAGGTGTGGTCTCACCAAGACCCTGTACAACTGCAGTAGAACCTCCCTGCTCCTATACTCAAATCCTTTTGCTATGAATCAACCAGGCATGCACAATCAAATAAGATCAAATAGACTGTTATCCCACAACTTTAGGCTGTGCACGCCATACGCAAGAAGAAGATTGAATTGTGGAGTAGACTCAATCCTTTAACTCTGAGGCTGTGCCCTCTGGTCCTAGACTCTCCCACCAGTAGAAACATCCTCCCCACATCCACTCTATCCAGGCCTTTCACTATTCGGGATAAGCTGGTCAATGCTGCCCCCTCCTGGAGTCAGGTTGTGACTGCAGATGGTATAGTCACTTTGAAGAATGGACTGTCATATGCTGAGAGATTAGAGCGGCTGGGCTTGTACACTCTGGAGTTCGGAAGGATGAGATGGGATCATTTGAAATATATAAGATTGTTAAGGGCTTGGACACGCTAGAGGCAGGAAACGTGTTCCCGACGTTGGGGGAGTCCAGAACCAGGGGCCACACACACAGTTTAAGAATATGGGGTAAACCATTTAGAACGGAGACGAGGAAACACTTTTTCTCACAGAGAGATGTGAGTCTGTGGAATTCTCTGCCTCAGAGGGCGGTTCTCTGGATACTTTCAAGAGAGAGCTAGATAGGGCTCTTAAAGATGGCGGTTGGGGAGAAGGCAGGAACGGGGTACTGATTGGGGATGATCTGCCATGATCACATTGAATGGCGGTGCTGGCTCGAAGGAACGATTGGCCTACTCCTGCACCTATTGTCTTTTGACTAGCTTATTGTCTATTGACTAGCATCTTGGCTGACTTGGACGAGTCGGGCCGAAGGGCCTGTTTCCGCGCTGTACGACTCGATGACTTGAATCCTGGGAGAGTGGACGTGATGGAACTGGGTTCTGCCTCGGCTGGGGGGGGGGGGTGCCGTAGGTGTTTCAAGACCTGTCTTCCCGCAGGCCGTCCCATGGGATCCCTGAAGAGTGTGCCCTCCCCCATCTGGCCACCAGAGGGTAGCAGTGCTCTCACACAGCCCAGAAACAGGCCCTTCAGCCCATCTCCTCCAAGATGCCCCCATCTACACTAGTCCCATTTGGCCCATACCCCTATATCAGGCTCTGGTCAGGCCACATTTGGAATATCGTGAGCCGTTTTGTGCCCCATATTCAAGGAAGGATGGGCCGGCTCTGGAGAGGGTCCAGAGGAGGTTTACAAGAACGATCCCAGGAATGAGTGGGCATGTCGGGGAACCTCCTTGAAACGTACAGAATAGTGAAAGGCCCTGGATAGAGTGGATGTGGAGAGGATGTTTCCACTAGCGGGAGAGTCTAGGACCAGAGGGCACAGCCTCAGAATTAAAGGACGTTCTTTTAGGAAGGAGAGGAGGCGAAATGTCTTCAGTCAGAGGGTGGTGAATCTGTGGAATTCTTTGTGGAGGCCAAGTCAGTGGATATATTTAAGGCAGAGGAGGATAGATTCTTGATTAGTACTATCTCTATTCTCTCTCTATTTTCTCTCTATTCTCTCTCTCTCTCTCTCTATTTTTTCCCCTCTCTCTATTCTCTCTCTCTATCTCACTCACCTCTCTCTATTCTCTCTCTATCTCTCTATCTCTATCTCACTTCTCTCTCTATTTTCTCTATCTCTCTCTATTCTCTCTCTATCTCTCTCTCGCTATTCTCTCTCACCTCTCTATCTCTCTCTCTATCTCTATTCTCTCTCCCTCTCTCTATCTTTCCCTATTCTCACTATCTCTCTCTATCTCTCTCTCCATTCTCCCCCTCTCTCTCTATCTCCCTCTATCTCTCTCTATTCTCATTCTATTCTCTCTAATTCTCTACCTATATCTCTCTCTACATATTCTCTCTCTATCCCTCTCTCTATCCCTATCTCTCTCTATTCTCTCTCTATCCCTCTTTTTACCTCTATCTCTATTTTCTCTATATATATATATTCTTTCATTCTCCATCTCTCTATTCCCTCTCTCTCTCTCTATCCCTCTCTCTATCTTTCTATCTCTCTCTCTATATATATATATATATATTCTTTCTCTATTTCTCTATTCTCTCTCTCTTTCTCTCTGTCTCTCTCTCTCTCTCTCTCTGTATCATGTTATCTGGAAGACTGATGATTCCGTGTGCACAAACATCCTGCACTTTCGATTGCCCGGACGGCCTCGTCATCGGGAACTAACCCCGGCCCAGTCTTACAGAATCAGCAACGTTACGTTGTGAAACACTGGATGAACAAACTATTTCTGTAACCTGAAGCTGAGCAGTAATGAGGCCGGGGAGAGGGGGGTTCTGTCCAAAGGTACGAATGGCCTACTCCTGCACCTATTGTCTATTGTCTATTATCCCCGAATCTGGAGGTAGATAAAAATGCTGGAGAAACTCAGCGGGTGAGGCAGCATCTATGGAGCGAAGGAAATAGGCCGAAACCCTTCTTCAGGTTCCTTCTCTCCATAGATAATAATAATGGATGGGATTTATATAGCGCCTTTCTAATACTCAAGGCGCTTTACATCGCATTATTCATTCACTCCTCAGTCACACTCGGTGGTGGTAAGCTACTTCTGTAGCCACAGCTGCCCTGGGGCAGACTGACGGAAGCGTGGCTGCCAATCTGCGCCTACGGCCCCTCCGACCACCACCAATCACTCACACACATTCACACACAGGCAAAGGTGGGTCAAGTGTCTTGCCCAAGGACACAACGACAGTATGCACTCCAAGCGGGATTCGAACCGGCTACCTTCCGGTTGCCAGCCGAACACTTAGCCCATTGTGCCATCTGTCGCCCCGTGACAGATGGCGCAATGATGCTGCCTCTCCTGAGTTTCTCCAGCATTTTGGTCTACCGGCGATTTTCTAGCATCTGCAGTTCCTTCTTAAACACACAGGCACATGGATAGAAACATAGACAATAGGTGCAGGAGTAGAGGCCATTCAGCCCTTCGAGCCTGCACCGCCATTCAATATCATCATGGCTGGGTTTGGAGGGATATGGGCCAAATGCGGGCAGGTGGGACTAGCGTAGCTGAGACGTGTAGATCAGAATCACACTATATTTGCCAAGTATGTTTGGCAACATTCGAGGAATTTCATCGGCCAGGTCAGTCATGCAATTAGAAGCAACAGATCACACAAAAAACACATTTTAACAAGAACATCCACCACAGTGACTCCTCCACATTCCTCACTGTGATGGAAGGCGAAATAAAGTTCAAGTCTTTCCCTTAGTTCTTCCTCAGTCGTGGGCCTCGAGGCCCAGTTGACGGGATGATCTTGACTCCTGTAGCCGGTGGCATTCGGGCCCTCCGCGTCGAGGCGATCAGCTCCCGCATCGGGGGAGGGGGATCGAACCTCGCGTCGGGGCTGTTCGAGCCTTCCGCGGCGTTGGAGCTTCCCGACTAGGCCTCTCCCGAAGACTTCGATCTCTTGATGTTGGTTCCGTGGTGGAGGCGATCCCAGGCAAAGGATCCGCTCCGATGTTAAGTCCGCGCCCCAAAGTCAGTCCGAGGAGGCCTCCAGCTCCATCGATGGTAGGCCGCAGAGCCTGGAGAATGTGATCCGAAAATTGATCACATCTCCGGGAAGGTAAGAAACTTGAAAGAAAGTTTCCCCCCCGATCCCCCCTCCCCCCACATAAAACAAACCAAAGAACATTAAAACAAAACTCTTAACAAACTAAAAAATTAACAAAAAGAGTGAAAAGATGAACAGACTGCCGGCAGGGCTGCCATCTATCCAGCGCCCCTGGTGGTCCTGTTTTTTAGGCCGAAGAGCCTGTTTCCACACTCTATGGCTCCAAGAGAGGGAGTACAGAGAAGGTTCACCAGACTGATTCCCTGGGATGTCAGGAATTTCATATGAAGAAAGACTGGATAGACTCGGCTTGTACTCGCTGGAATTTAGGAGATTGAGGTGGGATCTTATAGAAACGTACAAAATTCTTAAGGGGTTGGACAGGCTAGATGCAGGAAGATTGTTCCCGATGTTGGGGGAGTCCTGAACAAGGGGCCACACAGTTTAAGGATAAAGGGGAAATCCTTTAGGACCGAGATGAGAAAAACATTTTTCACACAGAGAGTGGTGAATCTCTGGAACTCTCTGCCACAGAAGGTAGTTGAGGCCACAGTTCATTGGCTATATTTTAGAGGGAGTTAGATGTGGCCCTTGTGGCTAGAGGGATCGGGGGGTATGGAGATAAGGCAGGTACAGGATACTGAGTTGGATGATCAGCCATGATCATATTGAATGGCGGTGCAGGCTCGAAGGGCCGAATGGCCTCTACTCCTGCACCTATTTTCTATGTTTCTAAGAGGGAGCGAGACTGGTGCTTAATTATGTTGCTGGTGGCCTTGCCGAGGTATCGACGGACTTGGAGGAGGCTTGGCTGTGAAAGGGTTAAAACATTATCCCCGGGCTGACAAGGAGCCTGATGCATTCGGTCATTGTTGGCCCAGGAGTCCAAGGATCATATGACTGGTATTTCTGGTGGATCACATGCCTTGTGCGGTCGGGCGTCTGTCAGCTGAGGCATCCGGGGTCAAATTCCACCACCCCCCGCAAATGGAAAACTTCCAAAAAGCCAAAGGAGAGTCTGCGAGTTCTACTTTAGGAATAACATTTTTCGGGAATAACAAAGGGGCCGGAAGGGGTGTGAGGGTAGCATTTTATATCGATGGATCATTTCCCTTTAACACGGAAACATAGACAATAGGTGCGGGAGTTGGCCATTCGGCCAACATTCTCCACCCGCCATCCTGGGAATTAACCTGGTAAACCTACACTGGGCTCCCTCAATAGCAAGAATGTCCTTCCTCAAATTAGGGGACCAAAACTGCACACAATACTCCAGGTGTGGTCTCACCAGGGCCCTGTACAACTGCAGGAGGACCTCTTTGCTCCTATATTCGATTCCTCTCGTTATGAAGACCAACATGCCATTCGCTTTCTTCACTGCCTGCTGTACCTGCATGCTTACTTTCATAGACTGATGTACAAGGACCCCCAGTCTGAAGAAGGGTTTCGGCCCGAAACGTTGCCTATTTCCTTCGCTCCATAGATGCTGCTGCACCCGCTGAGTTTCTCCAGCATTTTTGTGTACCCCCAGATTCCGTTGTACTTCACCTTTTCCCAACTTGACGCCATTTAGATAGTAGAGGGGGGGGGGGGGAGAGGCGGAGGGAGAGAGAGAGAGAGGAAGAGATGGGGGGGGGGTTAGAGGGAGAGCAATGGAGAGAGAGAGGTGGGCAGAGGGAGGGCGAGAGAGAGGGGGGGAGAGAAAGAGAGACAGAGGGAGAGAGAGAGAAACCACAGGCTTGCATTGAGGAGGAAGTCATGCTTCCTAAAGGCATCTGTCTGACACAGGAGACTCGTGGTTTGAGAGGAATTGCAGCCGCAGGCACAGATGTTATTCATTCAAGAATTCTCCCCATAACCAAACCAATCTGCTTGGCAGGCCTCACCAGCCCGCAGTAAACATGCCTTGCTGAACACAACACCATCTTCCAGCTGAAGATGCACACGGAATGTTGAAGACTGCAAATCTGAAGAAGGGTCTTTTTTTTTTGATATTTACTTTATTAGAAGCAGTTGTGCAAGGAGAAGGAAATCGACATAACAATTATACAATTTTCGTACAGCTTCAATTTTAGCATTTGATAAACTAATAACTAAAAAGGAAAACGGGAAAGAAAGAAGAAAAGAAAAAGAAAAGAAAGAATTTCGAGATAGGCAAGAAATAGAAAAAAAACAAAAAAAACAAAACTAACGAAGAACTGAAAGAAGCGGATATAATAATAATAATGGATGGGATTTATATAGCGCCTTTCTAATACTCAAGGCGCTTTACATCGCATTATTCATTCACTCCTCAGTCACACTCGGTGGTGGTAAGCTACTTCTGTAGCCACAGCTGCCCTGGGGCAGACTGACGGAAGCGTGGCTGCCAATCTGCGCCTACGGCCCCTCCGACCACCACCAATCACTCACACACATTCACACACAGGCAAAGGTGGGTGAAGTGTCTTGCCCAAGGACACAACGACAGTATGCACTCCAAGCGGGATTCGAACCGGCTACCTTCCGGTTGCCAGCCGAACACTTAGCCCATTGTGCCATCTGTCGTCCCATATATATCCCATACGCCCGCTCACCCGACCCCAGCGTCGGTTTTTGAATTTGTGTTCAACCATTATGTTGTTGAAGAAATTCAATAAAAGGAGACCATATTTTGGAAAATTGATCTGCTTTGTCAGTCAAGACAAGCCTTATTTTTTCTAAATGTAGTGTCTCGGTCATTTCTGTGATCCACATCTTCACTGTAGGGACTGTTGTCTTTTTCCAGAATATAAGTATACGTTTTTTTCGCAGTTATTATACCATAGTCAAGGAGGCGTCTTAGAGATATCGTTAGATTAGGGCAGCCCTCTGACATTCCTAATATTATTAGTTTTGAATTGAGTTTTAAGTGTTTTAGAAATAATATTGAATATTCCCGTCCAGAAGTTTTGTATATTTATACAGGATACAAAAGAATGAGTTAGGGTGGCTTCTTGGAAGTGACATTTAACACAGAGAGGAGAGACAGTTGGGAAGAACTTCTTCAATTTGATCTTGGAGTAGTATAACCTATGTAATACTTTAAATTGTATCAGGCAGTGCCTGGCATTTAAAGAACAGTAGTGTATGTATTGTAGGCATTCCTCCCATATATCTTTCGAAATGGGTAAACCCAGTTCGTCCTCCCATGTTGAAGAAGGGTCTTGACCCAAAACTCCACCTATCTTTTTTGTTTCCAGGGATGCTGCCTGACCCACCGAGTGACTCCAGTATTTTGTGTCTATCTTCGGTATAAACCAGCATCTGCAGTTCTTTGTTTCCACAACTTTAGTTTGAGTTTAGGGATAGGTGACGTTTTGGGTCGAGACCCTTCTTCAAACTTCAGAAGTGTCCTGACCTGAAAGATCAGCCATTCCATTATCTCCGGAGATGCTGCCTGACCCGCTGAGTTACTCCAGCATTTTAAGGTCATAAGTGATAGGAGAAGGAATAGACCTTTCGGCCCATTGAGTCTACTCCGCCATTCAATCATGGCTGATCTATCTCTCCCTCCGAACCACATTGGCCTCTCTCTCTCTCCCCCTCCCTCTCTCTCTCTCCCCCCGCCTCCCTCCCCCTCTCTCCCTCTCTCTCTCCCCCTCTCTCTCTCTCTCCCTGTCTCTCTCTCTCTCCCCCCTCTCCCTCTCCGTATCTCTCTCTCTCTCTCCCCACCTCTCTCTCCCTCTCTCTCTCTCCCTCCCTCCCTCTCTCCCTCTCTCTAGGGAGTTAGATGTGGCCCTTGTGGCTAAGGGGATCAGAGGGTATGGAGAGAAGGCAGGTACGGGATACTGAGTTGGATGATCAGCCATGATCATATTGAATGGCGGTGCAGGCTCGAAGGGCCGAATGGCCTACTCCTGCACCTAATTTCTATGTTTCTATGTTTCTCTATCCCCCGGCCTTTCTCCGTCTCCCTGTCTCTCTCGTAAGGTCATAAGGAATAGGAACAGAATCAGGCCATTCGGCCCATCGGGTCCACTCCGCCATTCAAACATGGCTGATCTATCTCTCCCTCCGAACCCCATTCCCCTGCCTTCTCCCCGTAACCCCTGACACCCGCACTAATTAAGAACCTATCTCCGACTTCAAAACATCCACTGACTTGTGGCCTCCACAGCCGCCTGTGGCAAAGAATCCCACAGATTCACCACCCTCTGACTGAAGAGATTCCTCCTCATCTCCTTCCTAAAAGAACATCCTTTAATTCTGAGGCTGTGCCCTCTGGTCCTAGACTCTCCCACTAGTGGAAACATCCTCTCCACATCCACTCTATCCAGGCCTATTCGGTAACGTTTCAATGAGGTCCACCCCCCCTCATTCTTCTAAACTCCAGCCAGTTCAGGCCCAGTATCGTCAAATGCTTTGTGTCTTATCTTCGCTTCCTGTTTTTTTTCCTGCTGTTCTGTGCTTTGCTCTTATAAGGAATTGGACCAGAGAAGAGCAAACATGCGGAAAAGAGGTGAAAATCGTCTGCTTCTGCAGAATGCCTTGGTTAGCCCACAGTCTCGGATTCCTGTTGTGTTAAATGGTTTTTTAACATCACAGCATGAATCTTATAGCCAGCTGACATGCTCATCTCAATAGACAATAGACAATAGATGCAGGAGTACGCCATTCGGCCCTTCGAGCCATTCAATGTGATCATGGCTGATCATCCCCAATCAGTACCCCGCTCCTGCCTTCTCCCCTGACTCCGCTATCTTTAAGAGCCCTATCTATCTCTCTCTTGAAAGCATCCAGAGAACCTGCCTCCACCCCCCTCTGAGGCAGAGAACTCCACATGTTGGCCAGCGTGGGCCGAAGGGCCTGTTTCCACGCTGTATCACCCTGTGATAATGATTCATCAGAAGCTTGGGACTCATCACAAGGGCTGCCAACGAGTCTGGCTCCAAAGACCAATGAATCAATCCTATAGTTCTGAATGCTAAAGGAATGAGTCAGATGACAACACATTTATTTGTTATTACTTATTGTTTGCTGAATTGTGTAAATGGCAGGCGAGCGAGTGGCAATATACGACCCCACGGACTGTTGCCAGTGGAGGATAAATAAGATTGAATAGTTTAGCTTATATTAGTTTAATTTAGTTTAGCCTTCCATCCAGTGACTGCCTCGCCAACAGTCTGTCCGCCCCCTCTCTGTTTTTTATCATTTTAAGTATGTTTTAAAAATATGATTTAGTTTGTTTTGCATTGGGGTGCGGGAGGGGGGGAATCGGGGGATTCCCCCCCTTCCGCACGTCGATGGAGATATGATTTTTTCCACGTCGCTTCCCACCCCCCCCTAACATAGAAAATAGGTGCAGGAGTTGGCCATTCGGCCCTTCGAGCCTGCACCGCCATTCAATATGATCATGGCTGATCATCCAACTCAGTATCCCATCCCTGCCTTCTCTCCATACCCCCTGATCCCTTTAGCCACAAGGGCCACATCTAACTCCCTCTTAAATATAACCAATGAACTGTGGCCTCAACTACCTTCTGTGGCAGAGAATTCCACAGATTCACCACTCTCTGTGTAAAAAATGATTTTCTCATCTCGGTCCTAAAAGACTTCCCTCTTATCCTTAAACTGTGACCCCTAGTTCTGGACTTCCCCAACATCGGGAATAATCTTCCTGCATCTAGCCTGTCCAACCCCTTAAGAGTCTTAAGGGGTTAACTTAAGGGCATTAACATTGAATTCTCCCAATTTGGCTAGCCCTTGCTGTCTCCTCCCCTTCCTTAACCCTCTAGCTGTCTCCTCCCACCCTCCCATCCGCCCGCCCTTGGGCTCCTCCTCCTCCTCCCCTTTTCCTTCTTTCTTTCCCCCCCCCCACCCCCCATCAGTCTGAAGAAGGGTTTCGGCCCGAAACGTCGCCTATTTCCTTCGCTCCATAGATGCTGCTGCACCCGCTGAGTTTCCCCAGCAATTTTGTGTACCCTTAAGAGTCTTGTAAGTTTCTATAAGATCCCCCCTCAATCTTCTAAATTCTAGCGAGTACAAACCGAGTCTAACAACGTGGAGTGACGCGGCCTTTCCTGGAGACCGGCCCGGAGCTTCAAGCCGCTGGGGGGTGGGGGGGCGGCGTGGATCCTTCGCCAGTGAAAGGGCCTGTGGACTTTAACACCATGAAGCCGCATCCTCCGCTAAGAAGAGGCCGACTCGGGAGCTCCATGCTGTGATCCGGCCCGACGCTGGAGTTTCCGTCATCCCGACGTGAGGGCTTGAACATCGGACCGTCGGCAGCGGAGGGTGTACATAGAAACATAGAAAATAGGTGCAGGAGTAGGCCATTCGGCCCTTCGAGCCTGCACCACCATTCAATATGATCATGGCTGATCATCCAACTCAGTATCCTGTACCTGCCTTCTCTCCATACCCCCTGATCCCTTTAGCCACCAGGGCCACATCTAACTCCCTCTTAAATATAGCCAATGAACTGGCCTCAACTACCTTCTGCGGGAGAGAATTCCACAGATTCACCACTCTCTGTGTGAAAAAAGTTTTCCTCATCTCGGTCCTAAAGGATTTCCCCTTTATCCTTAAACTGTGACCCCTTGTTCTGGACTTCCCCAACATCGGGAACAATCTTCCTGCATCTAGCCTGTCCAACCCCTTAAGAATTTTGTACATTTCTATAAGATCCCCCTCAATCTTCTAAATTCTAGCGAGTACAAACCGAGTCTATCCAATCTTTCTTCATATGAAAGTCCTGACATCCCAGGAATCAGTCTGGTGAAGCTTCTCTGTACTCCCTCTATGGCAAGAATGTCTTTCCTCAGATTAGGAGACCAAAACTGTACGCAATACTCCAGGTGTGGTCTCACCAAGATCCTGTACAACTGCAGTAGAACCTCCCTGCTCCTATACTCAAATCCTTTTGCTATGAATGCTAACATACCATTCGCCTTCTTCACTGCCTGCTGCACCTGCGTGCCTACTTTTAATGACTGGTGTACCATGACACCCAGGTCTCGTTGCATCACCCCCTTTCCTAATCGGCCACCATTCAGATAATAATCTACTTTCCTGTTTTTGCCACCAAAGTGGATAACCTCACATTTATTCACATTATACTGCATCTGCCATGCATTTGCCCACTCACCCAGCCTATCCAAGTCACCTTGCAGCCTCCTAGCATCCTCCTCACAGCTAACACTGCCCCCCAGCTTCGTGTCATCCGCAAACTTGGAGATGTTGCATTCAATTCCCTCGTCCAAATCATTAATATATATCGTAAATAGCTGGGGTCCCAGAACTGAGCCTTGCGGTACCCCACTAGTCACTGCCTGCCATTGTGAAAAGGACCCGTTTACTCCTACTCTTTGCTTCCTGTCTGCCAGCCAGTTCTCTATCCACATCAATACTGAATCCCCAATACCGTATGCTTTAAGTTTGTATACTAATCTCTTATGTGGGACCTTGTCGACTGGTTCTCCCTTATCCACTCTACTAGTTACATCCTCGAAAAATTCTATAAGATTCGTCAGACATGATTTACCTTTCGTAAATCCATGCTGACTTTGTCCAATGATTTCACCACTTTCCAAATGTGCTGCTATCCCATCTTTAATAACTGATTCTAGCAGTTTCCCCACTACCGACGTTAGACTAACTGGTCTGTAATTCCCCGTTTTCTCTCTCCCTCCCTTTTTAAAAAGTGGTGTTACAATAGCTACCCTCCAGTCCTCAGGAACTACTCCAGAATCTAAAGAGTTTTGAAAAATTATCACTAATTACGAAGGAGAAAGATCGCCTTCTTCTGTCGTGTATCTTTTAGACCTGCAGCTCCGTTGAGGCGAGCCAGGCCAACGTGTCATCGTCCAGGTCGATCAGACCTCGTTCACCATTCGGTGGCCGGTGTTTGGGGCAACTGGTGATGATGTGTGCTCCACTGTCTGTGTTGGGTCCCCACACTCGCAGGCGGCGCTCGCTGTCCACGATGCCCCATCTCTTCATCGTTACTCCATAGCGTCCGATGCCTGTCCTCAAGTGGTTGAGGGTTGTCCACTGCTTTCGGGGGAAGGTCCTGGCCAGGGACGTCCATGGGGTCATTGATGTACTGGTGTAGCCTAGATGGATCCGGTGACTTCCACTGGTCTCTCCATCTCGTCTTGACCCAGGTGGCCTTAGAAGATGACTGAACTTTATTGCCTTCCATCACAGTGAGGAATGCGGATTCCACCGTGGTGGATGTTTATGTTAAATTTTATTTCATGTGGCCGTGTGTCTTGTGGCTTTTCACTTACTATGGCTGTATGGTAACTCAAATATCACTGTACCTTAGTTGGTTAAGTGACAACAAACGCGAACTTGAACTTGCCCAACACTTCAACTCCCCCTCCCATTCCCACACTGACCTTTCTGTCCTGGGCCTCCTCCACTGTCAGAGTGAGGCCCAGTGCAAAATGGTCGCCGATGCGTCCAAAATTTCTAGAGCCATTTCCTTGAATACCCTGGCATGCAGACCATCAGGCCATGGGGATTTATCAGCCTTTAGTCCCATCAGTCTACCCAACACCATTTCCTGACTAATGTGAATTTCCTTCAGTTCCTCCATCACCCTGGGTCCTCTGTCCCCTAGAGCACCTGGGAGATTGCTTGTGTCTTCCTTAGTGAAGACAGAACGAAAAAATACCTGAGCCTGCCATTTCTACAGGTGCATGCTGACCGGTTGCATCGTGGCTTGGTTCGGCAACTTGAGCGCCCAGGAGCGGAAAAGACTACAAAAAGTAGTAAACACTGCCCAGTCCATCATCGGCTCTGACCTCCCTACCATTGAGGGGATCTATCGCAGTCACTGCCTCAAAAAGGCTGGCAGCATCATTAAGGACCCACACCATCCTGGCCACACACTCATTTTCAGGTAGAAGGTACAGGAGCCTGAAGACTGCAACGTCCAGGTTCAGGAATAGCTACTTCCCCACAGCCATCAGGCTATTGAGCTCAACTCAAACAAAACTCTGAACATTAATAGCCCATTATCTGTCTATTTGCACTTTATCTGTTTTATTTATTGATGTGTGTATATATTTATACAATGGCAGGTACACAAAATTGCTGGAGGAACTCAGCGGGTGCAGCAGCATCTATGGAGCGAAGGAAATAGGCGACGTTTCGGGCCGAAACCCTTCTTCTACTTTATACAATGGCATATGGACACACTAATCTGTTCTGTATTCATGCCTACTATATTCTGTTGTGCTGAAGCAAAACAAGAATTTCATTGTCCTATCTGGGACACATGACAATAAACTCTCTTGAATCTTCCAATCTACCCTGCACTTTTTTTCCTTGCACTTCATTGCTTTGCTTCAGCACAACAGAATATAGTAGGCATGGATATAGAACAGATCTGGGACACATGACAATAGACTCTCTTAAATCTTGAATACACTTGATGGGCCGAATGGCCTGATTCTAGTCCTGTTCCTTCCTCAGATCTTGAATCCTTGGTCTCCAACTCACCTGTCCCTGTCTTCAAAGGGACTCACCTTTGTCCACATGTCCCGCCCATTCCCTCTGCCTTGATTGGAGGAGAGGCAGGCAGCGCTCATCTGATTGACGCTCAATTCGACCAATGTGCGGGTGGGCGACCATAAACCCGCTCACTGACTCCACCCCGATTGGCCCGCCCCCTTTGATTGACTTGCGTTCTAACCTATGAGAGGGTCCCGGTCATTATCTCTGCCCCCCCCATACCTCCGCCCCCCTCGTTGACGTAAAAAAGGTGGGCGGGATCGTTTCGTCCCGCTCCCTCTGCGGTGATTGACGGAGAGGCTTGCCTTCATCTGAGTGACTTGGGGTTTGACCTATGAGCGGGTGGGCAGTACAGGTACGATTGGCGGGGTGATGTCCCGCCCCTGTCTGATGGACGTGAACGTTGGCCTATGGGCGGGTGGCTACCGCAGGCCCGCCCACATCCCCCGCCCCGATTGGCCGGCCCATCCGAGGGGCGGGGCACGTCGCAGGGCGGGGGAGAAGTATAGGGGAGACGGTTTTTTCCGCGGCAGCCATTTTGAACCAGTCGACGACATGGACATGTCTTTAATGGCGCTGAATCGTAGCTCGACCAGCACCATGCTGCAGCTGCAGAACCAACTATTCAGCATGGGAACTGCCCAGGGAGGGGGAGCGGCGGCCTCGTCCACCTCATCAACATCATCTTGGGCGGTGCGGGACAACTCGTTACCTCAGACGCCCGACGAGACGGAGATGGAGGAGGCGCCGTCGTTCCCCGACGACCTGTACCGGCTCACCCTGTCGCTGGTGGAAGGATACATCCGTTACTACAGCGGAGGAGCGGGCGAGGTGACGGGGCGAGGGTGGCTGGCCTGGGCGCCGCACAAGGACGGGGACGAGCGGAGGGCGGTCGAGACGATGCAGAGGGTCGGCGACCGACTCATCGAGAAACACTACACGGCCTTCAATGGTGGGTGCCCCCCCCCCCCTCTCTCCTCCCCCCCCTCTCCTCCCCCCCCTCTCCTGAGCTAGAGCTTCCCCCTCTATTATAATCAATTTATTCTTTTGGCTTCTGATTTCCCCTTCTTGGCTAGTGTTTCCTGTCTATTGTATCTCCCCCCCCCCCCCCCTAATCATGAGCTAGCACTTCCTCTATTACTTCAGTTTATTCCTTTGGCTACTGACTTCCCCTTCTTGGCTAGTGTTTTTCTACCTATTGTATCTCTCCCCCCCCCCCCCCCCCCCCCCTTCCCATCAAGAGCTAGCGCTTCCCCCTCTATAATATATCAGTTTATTATTTTGGCTACTGACTTCCCCTTCTTGGCTAGTGTTTTTCTACCTATTGTATCTCCCCCCCCCCCCCTCCTCATGAGCTAGAGCTTCCCCCTCTATTATAATCAATTTATTCTTTTAGTTACTGACTTCCCTTCTTGGCCAGTGTTTTCCTCTATTGTATCTCCCCCCTCATGAGCTAGCACTGCCTCTATTACTTCAGTTTATTATTTTGGCTACTGACTTCCCCTTCTTGGCTAGTGTTTTTCTTCCTATTGAATCCCCCCCCTCATCCTGAGCTAGAGCTTCCCCCTCTATTATATCGATGTATTCTTTTGGCTACTGACTCCCCCTTCTTGGCTAGTGTTTTCCTCTCTATTGTATCCTCCCCCTCCTCCCCTCCTGGGCTAGAGCATCCTCCTCTATTATATCGGTTTAATCTTTTGATTATGCTTCTCCTTCCCCCCGCCCTCACCCCCCTCACCCCTGGGGAGTTCTTTTGCCTCCCCAGTCTCTTTATTTTGCCATCCCCCCCCCCAGTGCTAGGGCTTCCCCTCTGTCATTCCGGTTTCTTCTTTTAGCTGTTGACTTCCTCTCCTTGGTGTTTCCCCTCTTATTGTTTTTGGTCCTTTTCCATTGGCCACTATCTTCCCCTTCTTGGCTAATGATTTCACTCTGGCATCTTACATTTGACTGCTGTGTCTCCCTCTTCAGCTAGTGTTTTCCCCTCTGTGTTTTTCTTTTGGCTACTGACTCCCCCATTTTTTTGACTAATGTTTTCACTCTTGCACCTTACTATTTGGCTACTGGCTCTTCCTCCTGGGCTACTGACTTCCCCATGACTAGTGGTGATAATAATCATTCTCCAAATATGCTCTGTACTATATAGACTTGAGGGCACTATTTTTTGACTTTGCATATCTTGTCTATTTGTCTGTTTTTTAAACATACAGTATTTTTTGTTTGTTTATTATGAGTTTTGGGGTTACATATAAGTTGTGCTGCTGCAAGTAAGAATTTAATTGTTCTGTTTCAGGGCATATGACAATCTTGACTAATGTTTTCCCTCTCTTGATATCTTTCCTTTGGCTACTGGGTCTCTCTACTTTGCTAGTGTTTACCCTTCTAGTGTTTGATGTTTTTCTTTTGGCAACCTACTTCCCCATCTTGGCTAGTGCTTTCCCAATGAGATCTTTTTGGCCACAGATTCTATCTGCTGGGCTTGTGTTTTACCTCTGGCTATTTCTTGGCTACTGGGTCTCCCTTGTGAGCTCATTCTTCCCCCCCCCCCCCCCCCAGCCCTATTGTCTGGTGGTCTTTTGTCAAATAACTTCATCTTCTTGGCCTGTGCTTTCCCTCTGGTCTTCCCTTCCTGGGCTAGTGATTTCCCTCATTGTTTGAGGTCTTACCCCTGGCTACTCACTTCATCATCTTGGCTAGTGTTTCCCCTCAGTTGCTTGGGATCTTTCCTTTTGGCTACTGGCTTTTCCCTGCATGACTCGTGCTTTGTTTACCTTTGGCAATTCTCTTTCCCACTGGGCTGGTGTTTTCCACAGTCTTGGTTCTCCCGATACTGCCTCTCATTCCTTTTCAGCTGTGTGTACTTTCAAGTGGTGAATTTGTTTTGTTTAATTTTCCTCTGTGCATTTCCCTTACTGTATAAATGAATGCTTGGCCTTGCTAACTCCATTTCTGCAGCTAAGGTCTTATTATGCATGGCAATTGAGCATGTTTTGTTGTTTGATGTGAAGTTGAATAAATGCTAATCACTATGTATGTGGTGCAGATGCTGGTTTACACACAAAATAGACACAAAATGCTGGAGAAACTCAGCGGGACAGTCAGCATCTCTGGATAGAAGGAATGGGTGGCATTTTGGGTCAAGACGACCGGAAACGTCACCCATTCTCTTCTATCCAGAGATGCTGCCTGTCCCGCTGAGTTGCTCCAGCATTTTGTGTCTATAATGATAATCGCTGATCGGCGAGGAGTTGGCATATTTTGGTGACACGTTTGAACAGAGCTGTCGAGAGGCGAGGTCAGTCAGCCTTTGAAACTTTTATTCCAGATGCTGACTTCTGCAAAAAAAATAAAGTTCTGATTTCCCACATTCTTTTGTAATGTTTCATCTGTGAATAAAATGCAACCTTTGCAACCTTTGGTGGTTTGGGTGTGGGTGCTGACTGCTGCTTGTTTGCACAGTCCAGAGGGATTGTTTCAGCCAAGAAGGGAGGGAAGGGGGAAGGATTAATTTGGAATTGTGTGTCACTTGAGTACATTAATGTAATAATTTTCCATTTGCAGATGTTTCTTCTGAGCTTTTTGTTCTCAAAAGCCGTAGAAAATCACTGGATTCACTAAGCACTGACTGGAGTTTTTTTTTCCATTCTGGGAGAAAAATGTTACATGCACTTTAAGCTGTCTCTCCAGTGGTAACAAGCAAGCGATGTCTCTTGTGGCAACTTCCTCCATGAAGGCTGCAAATGCCTATTGTGTTTTGGAAACTGAAACAGCTCTTAACAGCTCTGAACTGCAGATGATGGTTTACAAAAAAATAAGACAGTGTTGGAGTAACTCAGTGGGTCAGGCAACATCTCTGGAGAAAAAGGACGGGTGACGTTTCAGGTCGGGACCCTTCAGGCTTGACCCCTCTCATCCACCTTTCTTTCCCACCCCCACAATTAGCTGACTGGATAGCACGCAACAAAAAGCTCTTCACTGTACTTCGGTACATGGGACAGTGAACTGAAGTGAGTCTGAAGAAGGGACCAGATCTGGAACACCACCCATCCTTTTTCTCAATAGATGTTGCCTGACCTACTGAGTTACTCCAGTGCTCTATCTTTGATTAAACCAGCATCTGCAGTTCTTTATTTCTACATGGATGTTTTGAGTCAGGACTGATTGCAAGGGGGGGAAAGAAAGCTGGAAGAGAGGAAGGGCAGCTGGAAGGAATAGATGAACACAGGCCTTTTCTAGATATTGAACTGGCTTTCCACTGTTTTTTGTTTCGACCAGTCCATGCTGCTTCTTCCATTCCATCAATAAAATGTGTCTTCAGATTGTATTCCTGGGGAAATTAGATTAATAAAAACATTTGGCAACTAGGTCTAAATGTTAATCGCTGTAATGGTTGGGGCAGACTTCCTCTCTCTGCTCTCAGTGAATTATTTCTAGTCAGCCAAGGGCAGCTGGCTTTGTTTAATGGAAGGACAACACCTCTAACAGTGAGCTGTCTTGTTTAAATTTGTCACTGGAGTGGGTCTTTCCCCCGAAAACTCTGCCAGAATAATACAGGGGATAGCCCTGAAATTAGCACTGGGCAATGGGTGGGGCTGGTCGAGCTGCTGCCTCACAGCGCCAGAGACCCAGGTTCGATTGTGACCTAGCATGCTGTGCTATCCATGTGGATTTAGCACGTTTTCTTTGTCATCGGGTAGGGGTTCCCTCCCATATCCCTAAGACGTGGGGGGTCTCTAAGGTTAATCGGCCCTCTAAAATTGCTCCCGGGGTGTAGGGAATGGATGTGAAAGTAGGATAAACACGGAACTGGTGTGAACGGGTGATTGATGGCCAGTGTGCATCCGATGGGCTGAAGGGCCTGTTTTGATGCTGTATCTCTATACGAGCATTGTTAATTTTTGTTCCTGACATATTTTAGTCTGGTGCCTGCAATATATTTGGTGAAGTATTGATCTTTTTGCTTCCAGGGGAATGTTGCTGCCATGGTTACTGTGGGCAAATCCAGGGTGTCAGAATTGGGGGGAGGGGGTCAGGTGGTGCTGTGAGATTTGGGGCGGTGGGAGAGGAGCAGCTGTACAAAGATGAATTGGCATCAAACCTCCCTGTTCTCATTATAACAGCCCGCAGAAGACCCATAGCCTCTCACATATGGTCTCCCCACTCCCCTTCAATAAGTAAATCGAAGCAGCTGCTTGGTTTGGGTAGAGGGTAAAGTCCCGGCCCCCCGTTTCTCTCCTCCTCCCCCCCCTCCCCGAGACACAGCTTCCAGCTGAGCAATTATTCCATTTTGGGGCTGCTAAAACTGTTTTCTGAATTTGCATCTGTTTTTAATTTCTGTCCTCACCAGGAGTTGACTAACTTCCTGCCCACACACCCCACACTAACTACAGTCTTTACAGCACTCTGAGATCTCCTGTCTTTCTCTTTCTTTTTCTCTTGTCATCTCTTGCAACCCTGGGGGGATCACTGAGTTGTGAACTAGGTTTGTTTATGTTTGGTTTGGGAGGGTGGTGAAAGAGAGAGAGAGAGAGAGAGAGAATGGTGTAATTGAAGTCGGCAATGCTGAATGACTGAATGCAGGGTGGGGCAAGCCATGAGCTCCTAATGCAAATACTTTATCTTGTATTTATGTTGGGGTGTAGAGTTTCAGATTGGGTTTCAGTTTTAAGCTTGAGGTATTCGGAGGTGGCTGCTGCTTTGGAGGATTTGTTGAAGGGGGCAGGCGGGGGTGTCGGTGTGGGATGGAAGATAAGGTGCAAAATATTTTTGGACTGCTTTTAGAAAGTCTCAGTAGGTGGGGTAGTGTTTAGACTGTTAGGGACCACAAGCAGTAGTGACACAAGGTGCTGCAGTGGGTCGGGCAGCATCTCTGGCGGACATGGATAGGTGACATTTCTGGTCGGGACCCTTCTTCAGACTGAATCATTTCTGACCACCTCCCTATCAAAACTGCCCTCGCCTGTATCTACCTATCACTCAGCAGACTTTGTCCTGTTCCTCCTGTCTTCCATCTTTCTTTACCCCCCACCGCCACAATCAGTTTGAAGAAGGGTCCTGGCTCAAAACGACACCCATACATGTTCTCCAGAGATGCTGCCTGACCTGCTGCGTTACTCCCAGCATTTTGTCTTTTTTTAAAAATTATAAACCGCCATCTGCAGTTCCTTATTCCTTGAAACAGTAACAGCTAGATTTGAGAACTGGATGCTGACTTACTCCAGCACTTTGCGTCTATCTTCGGTATGTACTAGCATCTGCAGTTCTTTCCTACACAATTAGATTGGTGCTTTAATCTAACACAAATAGAATGCCCCCTGGGGCGTTCCACTCAAAAACACCACCAGCCCCTGAATGAGCTGGGTGGTGGATCTGCCTTGTAAGGGACTTGTAATGTTGCTGACACCTGCAAGAACAGCCTAGAGTTTTCCAGTAACTCCCACGAGTGCCCTGTCACATCATCGCCCCTCCCTAAACCGAAAATACCTCTCCCCTGCTGAGCCACCTGCCACCCAGGTGAATCTGCATGAGCTGGCTGCTTCTTAACCCCAATACGTGGCTTGGCAGCTCTAAGGAAACAGATGGTTCAAACTAGTCCTGCCTCCCTCACCCGACCCCCTCTGACTTGTGTGCGTCCGTATGTAACCAGAGAACGGGGAAGGAAATGAAAAATTAAATGCCTGCTCTTTGCATTTCCATTTGTTTAACGGGTGAGATTAATTCTGGGCTTGGTATAAATAAACTCTCTGTGGTTGAATATAAATAGTCTCCCAGCGTTCTGGAAATACCACTTAGTTTGGTCAGTCCTGTTTAGCAGGCTTTGGGCTCTCTATCTCCCCCCCCCTCCCCATAGACTGGGTGGTTTCTGAAGAGCAGGGCGCGGTGTCATTTCTGCCGCTGCGCAAAGTAGCTGGAATGTCTGTTTTTAGCTGGTGATCAGATGCCTGGTTCAGGGCACTTCCCCAGTCATTCCCACCCTCCCTATCCTGTGCCCTCTCTCTGATTCATAAAACTCAGCCCAAACCCTGCCTCCTGTCTCTCAGCCTTGTAGCCCTTTGCCTCAGAGCTTCTCTCCCCCACCAACATCAGGGATGTCTTTAAATGAGCCTCTGCCTCCCACGCTCTTTCAGGCAAGAAATCCCCTGATCTCTGCCAAAGTATTTAATTTCCCCTTAATCCTAACTCGCAACTATATCTCCTCCACCACCCTGGTTTACCTGAAGGATGTTTCCTATTCACCTTGATTAAACCTCCCCAGGGTGTCCTTTGTTCCAAAGCACCAGGTCTTGTTACGTGCAAAGTCTTGAGGTGCTTTTGAAAGTCAAAACTATTTCTCTTGGGTTGGGCACCCTACACTTTCCAAGCACTTGGCCCTGGTACGATTTCCCCCTCTTCTCAGCTTCTTCATCCAGCTCTTCCTTGGCTCGAATGAATAATTTGGCGTTTGCCGCCCCTTCGTGCAGGCCACCGTGTTCGAGGACCCAGTGGGTCAGGCAGCATCCGTGGAGGGTAACGGACAAAACCTGTGGCAAGTGATAGCAGCAAGGAACTGCAGGTGTCTGGTTATGAAAAGTGGCAAGTGATGGGTGGATGGAGGTGAGAGAGGGAGGGCAGTTGATTGGCAGGTGGTGGAGTAAGTGACATAGGCTGGAGGTGAATTGGAGACGAGGGTGATGGAGATGAGGAAAAACCAATGAAGAGCCAATTTTAAACCAATGAACACACTCCTGAACAAATGCCTTCCTTCCAAATCCTGTGGTTTTGTAAAGCCAGAGGGAGACAAATGAGGGACTCCGAGAGAGACATGAGTGTACAAAGGATAAGGGGGGGGGGGGGGGACAGGGTGACTGGGATAGATGGGTTGGGTGGATCACAGCTTGTACAGTTTACAGGCTCATGGGCGGAAATCTTTCTGCCTTGTAAATACATCCTAACCAGGCTTGTTTACAGCTGCTATCTAATCTAATCTATACACACCTAGTGCACTCACCAACTGTGCACTCTGCCAACGAGTCGGCTTTGGGCTCTGCAGGCAGTTGGCAACAGCTTTCAGTACCTGCCCTTTGATCTTCCATTGACAGGCGTGGGAGACCATATAACATTTGGTGGTTTTATTGCTCTTTATCTGTGGTTGTGCAAGTTTAGAATTGGGGAGTTGGCAACACAAACATCATACTTCACTTCCTACCTCTTTCTTGGCCTCTCGAGTTGTTTATTAATTATTATTGTTATGCCCTTTGGCACTTCGTACCTGTACCATCTCACAGAAAATAATTCTTCCTCTTCACAGTTTTTGGCACACCTCTCTGTGAAAAATCCCTTATGAACCTGCCAGACTTCCCCAAGTTCCTTGTCTTGACTTGATCCTCAAACAGTGAACCGTACAATTCTCCTAACTTCCAATTCCTTGCCCCCCCCCCATCTTTACCATCAATGCCCAGTCCCTTTACACCTCCGTTCCCCCATCAGAATGGCCTCTGGTTCTTGAACGGGGACCCAATCCGTTCTACAGAGGCTGAAGAAAGATCCCATCCCAAAATATCGCCCGTCCATTCCCCCCACGGATGCTGCCTGACTCGCTGAGTTCTTGAGATTCCGGCATCTGCCGCCTCTTGTCTCTTCATGTCATAGCTTGCAGTGTAAAAAACATAATCCTCTGTTGTAGACAGAAGTGCTGGAGAAACTCAGCGGGTGAGGCAGCATCTATGGAGCGAAGGAAATGGGCAACGTTTCGGGTCGAGGCCCTTCTGAAGAAGGGCCTCGATCCGAAACTTTGCCTATTTCCTTTGCTCCATAGATGCTGCCTCACCCGCTGAGTTTCTCCAGCATTTTTGTCTACCATCTATTTGCCAGCATCTGCAGTTCCTTCTTAAACATAATCCTCTGTTGTGCTTCTTTTACCATTTACTTGAGCTATTGTCTCTGATGGCTAGCAGTTCCTCTTTACCTGCACTATAAAATTCCTCATTTTGAGCACAACCTCTCTGACTTCCCCTATAAGTCACTATGGAGACGCAAGGAACTGCAGATGCCGACATTTTAAACAAAACATACAGCTGGAGGAACTCGGCAGGTCAGGCAGCATCTGAAGGGGGAAGAGATAGGCATGGTATAAAATCTGTTTGCTAACCAGATGCGCACCGACAGCATAAAGAGAATCTCAACCGGAAAAATCACTTGTTAATCCACTCCCCATATACTGTGGGGATCCGCTGAGTTCCTCCTGCACTTTGAGTTTTGTACATCTGTGTTTACAGCTGACAATCCTTGTCTTTGGAACCATTCCAGCAAATCTCCTTTGCATCATCTCCAAAATTGGACATTATATGCTCGCTGCATGTAGACTTTATAAATATTTGACATAGCATGTGTTCCGTGAAATGCGTTTTTAATCTGAAAATGTTGATCTATCTTTTGGGGCATCACGGTGGTGCAGCGGTAGAGTTGCTGCTTTACAGCGCCAGGGACCCAGATTCTATCCTGACTACAGGTGCTGTCTGTGTGGAGTTAGCACACACTACCCATGCACAGTGGGTCTTCTCCGGCTGCTCCCGTTTCCTCACACTCTGCAAAGACGTGCGGGATAGGAACAAGTGTCTGGGTGATGAGACACGCAGTGCTGGAATAACTCAGCGGGTCAGGCAGCATCTCTGGAGAGAAAGCATCGGTGACGATTTGTGTTGGAACCTGAACACTTCTTCAGGCTGAAAGTCAAGGGAGTTGGGAGGAAACTGGAGATTAGAAAAGGCCGGGTCAAATTGTGACCCGCTACCGATGACCAAGGAAGGGTGGAGCCCATTGTTGGCTGGGGAAGAGAGAATAGGGAAGGAATAGGAGTAGACTTAGGCCATTCGGCCCATCAAGCCTACTCTGCCATTTAATCATGGCAGATCTATCTCTCCTTAACCTCATTCTCCTGCCTTCTCCCCATAACCTCTGACACCTGTACTAATCAAGAATGGATACAGGCATGCGAACAATGCAACTAACAGGACTACTAGGGTGGGGGAAGGGGGTAGAGAGAATGCAGGCATTGTTGGTCGGTGTGGACTTGAGCCAAAGGGCCTCTTTTCCTGCTGTATCTAACTAGGATGACAAAAATGGGGAAGGGGGTTGAAGAGAGGGAATGCAGGAGTTACATATCACTGGTCGGCGTGGACTGGATGGGCTGAAAAGCCTGTTTCTACGCTGTATCTCCCAGCTAAACTAAACTAGCCTTGAGCCTGAAGAAGGGTCTCGACCTGAAACGTCACCCATTCCTTCTCTCCAGTGATGTCCCGCTGTGTTACACCAGCATTTTGTCTACCCGATGTAAACCAGCATCTGCAGTTCCTTCCTAAACTGACCTATTTTGACCGTGAAATGTCACTTATCCATGTTCCCCAGAGATGCTGCCTGACCAGCTGAATTACTCCAGCACTTTGTGTCTGTCTGTTTTAACCTATTTTAGGTAACTACTAGGGTGGGGGTGGGGGGGTAGAGAGAATGCAGGCGTTGCTGGTCGGTGTGGACTCGAGCCGAAGGGCCTGTTTTCCTGCTGTATCTAACTAGGATGACTAAAATGGGGGAGCTGGGACCAGCTGAATGACTCCAGCACTTTATGTCTGTTTTAACCTATTTTAAATACGAGCTGAATACTTGATACATAAGCTGTGGTTAGCGAGGTATGTGTGTTGGACAACGGTTCCCAGGAAAGGGCTTGGCCTTTTGTAGCTTTCATGTTGACTGAGCCAGGGCTGCGTTAGTGACCGAGTTCTCACTCTGTCTTTCTGTTCCCCAGGGATGATAAACCGTCTGAACAACTCCAACGGCTGTAACCTGGCGTCCATCTCTGGCGTGGCAGCAGAGGTGTTCAGCGACGGCGAGGTGAACTGGGGCCGCGTGGTCAGCCTGGTCGCCTTCGGAGCGGTGCTGGCTACCCACCTGAAGAAGCAGAGATCGGAGGACTGCGTGGAGGAGGTGGCCACGCAGATCACGCAGTACCTTACCAAGGAGACGAGGGAGTGGCTGGAGACACACGGTGGCTGGGTAAGGATGACCCCACTCCCACCACTTGACTGCCAGCTCAATGCCTGCATAACAATAGACAATAGGTGCAGGAGTAGGCCATTTGGCCCTTCGAGCCAGCATGGCTGATCATCCCCAATCAGTACCCCGTTCCTGCCTTCTCCCCATATCCCATGACTCCGCTATTTTTAAGAGCCATATTGAGCTCTCTCTTGAAAGCATCCAGAGAACCTGCCTCCACTGCCCTCTGAGGCAGAGAATTCCACAGACTCGCCAGTCTCTGTGAAGTGTTTCCTCGTCTCTGTTCTAAATGGCTTACTTCTTATTCCTAAACTGTGGCCCCTGGTTCTGGACTCCCCCAATATTGGGAACATGTTTCCTGCCTCTAGCGTGTCCAAGCCCTTAACAATCTTATATGTTTCAATGAGATACCCCCTCATCCTTCTAAACTCCAGAGTGTACAAGCCCAGCTGATCCATTCTCTCAGCATATGACAGTCCCACCATCCCGGGAATTAACGTGGCGTGACCAGATCACTGCATTCCACTCCCAACACTACCCAAGCAGCCACTTGGTCTGACGATTGTAAGATGTGGCGCAACTCTACCGCTGCGCCACTGTGCCCAACACCCATTGTGTGGAAAAAGTTGGTTCCTATTAAATATTTCCTCCCCTCGCCTTAAACCTGTCCCATCTCGTTGTTCGGTTTAAACCAGCAGTTCCTTCCTGCACATTTGTCTTTACCACTCTGTCCACCTGTGTTGCCACTCACAGGGAGCTATGGACTATGGAACTGGCTGACCACAAGAGTCCAAACTACACTAGTCCTGCCTGCACTTGGCCCACAACCCTCTAAACTGTTCCAATCCACATACCTGTCCAACTACATGTTTGCGCATGCAGCTCTTTGCCTACACAACCGCCCTTTGTGTAAAAAAAATGTTGCCGCTCAAGTTCCTAACCTCACCTTAAACCTATGTCCTCTGGTTTTTGATTCCCTTATTCTAGGCAAATTACCCGATTTATGCATTTACCCGATTTATTCCCCCTCCTGATTTTGTGCACCTCTATAAGATCACCCCTCATCCTCCTGCACTCCAAGGAATAAAGTCCTAGCCTGCTCAACCTCTCCCCGTTGCTTGAGTCCTGGTGCATAAATCTTCTCCGCACCCTTTGACGACATCTCGCCTACAACGCGGTGACCCAAACTGAACGCCATACTCTAAATCTGGCCTCGCCAATGTCTTGCGCAGCTGTGACATGACTTCCCAACTTCTATATTCAATTATCTGATGAAGGTTCATTGTGTCCACGTGTACGCAATGAGTTTGAACTTTTCCCAGGGAGATCCAGCCTTGCGTCTGGTTTTTTTCCCGCAATAACTGTAAATGACTAAGTGATCTTCTGGCCTGTTGACCCATTTGGTGAAGCAAGGTTGTAGTATTGGCTTCCTGTGTCTGTCATTCCAGGAAACCCGTGCGCTGGGGTTGGGGGGATGGGGGACACAGGAACCGACCAGTGTACCAACTTCCTGCCCAGTGGAAGGAAACTGGTGCCACATCAGCGGCTCGGAATGTACTCTGTGTGGGGCTAGTGATTGAAAGAGCTGATTCATTTGAGTTGTGCAACTGTTTAAAGCCTGTTACGCAAGGAATCCAGAGGGCAAATGTCTTGGAGCCAGAGTCCGTGCATTTCCCTCTTGTTTCCTCTCCCCTTTCCCTCGGCTGAAGAAACAAGAGTTTGAGTTTAGTAGTAGACAAAAGTGCTGGAGAAACTCAGCGGGTGAGGTAGCATCTGTGGAGCGAAGGAAATGGGCAACGTTTCGGGCCGAAACCCTTCTTCAGACTGATGTCAGGGTGGGGGAGGGAAGAAGAAAGGAAGAGGTGGAGCCAGAAGGCTGAGGGAGAGCTGAGAAGGAGAGGAGAAAGTAAGAACTACCTGAAATTAGAGAAGTCATTGTTCATACCGCTGGGGTGTAAGATGCCCGAGCGAAATATGAGGTGCTGCTCCTCCAATTTACAGTGGTCCTCACTCTGGCCATGGAGGAGGCAGAGGACAGAAAGGTCGGATTCGGAATGGGAGGGGGAGTTGAAGTGCTGAGCCACCGGGAGATCAGGTTGGTTATTGCGAACCGAGCGGAGGTGTTCGGCGAAGCGATCACCAAGCGTACGCTTGGTCTCACCAATGTAGAGCAGTAGATGAGGTTGGAGGAGGTTCAGGCGAACCTCTGTCGCACCTGGAAAGACTCCACAGCCCTGTTTGAGTTTAGTTATTGTCACATGTACAGAAATACAGTGAAGAGGGACTGGCTAAGAGACAATACATGATTACAATTGAGCCATCCACAGTGTACAGATACATGTTAAAGGGAATAACACAAATAAAGTTTAGTGCAAGACACATCTCCAGTACTCTTGCCTTAAAGCTATTGACTCTAGCCTTTGATCCAAGGGATAAAAAAAGATTCTGATTGCGTAGGTATAAAGTGCTGGAGTAACTCAGCGTCTCAGGCAGCATCTCCGGAGAACATGGATTGGCGACGTTTCTGGTCGGGACGTTTTCTCAGACTTCCCCCATCCATGTTCTCCAGCGATGCTTCCTGACCCGCAGAGTTAGTCCAGCACTTTGCGATCTGGAGTTATTTATTGCCAGCTGGCAGCTTTCGATAAAGACTGCTGCTCCCTCACAGCGAACAGGAACTCCCTGAATTTGTATAGCACCTTGTGCCAACTAACTCGGGCCCCAGTTAGGGCAGCACCTCTGACCTTCTTCCCCCCCCCTGGCTGAACAGCCTCTATAGACACCTTGCATTTTATGCAGGGGTGATATGTTCTTGAAAAGCAGTCCATAAATTTAAAAAAAAAGATGAATTAAACGGAATTTTAAACATACGTAAATTAGAGCGCATTTTGAAAATACAGTAGATTAGGTTTTGGTGTTAATGAAACGTGTGTTATATCAGAAACTGCATAACCCCCCTTCACCGTCCACGGATTCCAGTAACAATTACTTTCAAGGCTGTTTTCCGTAAGGGGGTGGGACAACGTGGGCTGGGCACAGTTTGCTGTTTGCTGTTTATCATCAAGGGCACAACTGGAGTTCAGTGTTGCATCATGAGTGCTACAGTGCGGAAACAGGCCCATTCGGCCCAACTTGCCCACACCGGCCAACTACACTAGTCCTATCCATGTACCTGTCTAATTGTTTCTTAAACGTTGGGATAGTCCCAGCCTCAGCTACCTCCTCCAGCAGCTTGTTCCATACACTCACTGCCCTTTGCGTGAAAAAGTTACCTCTCAGATTCCCATGTTTAAGGAACTGCAGATGCTGGAAAATCGAAGGTAGACAAAAATGCTGGAGAAACTCAGCGGGTGAGGCAGCATCTGTGGAGCGAAGGAAATAGGCGACGTTTCGGGCCCGAAACGTCGCCTATTTCCTTCGCTCCATAGATGCTGCCTCACCCGCTGAGTTTCTCCAGCATTTTTGTCTATCTCAGATTCCTATTAAATCTTTTCCCCTTCACCTTAATCCTTTGTCCCCTGGTCCTCGAGCAGGGAGGATATCTGTGTAATGGCATCATGGGCACAAAGGAACTGCAGATGCTGCTATATACCAAAGAAGAATACAAAGTACTGGAGTAACTCAGCGGGTCAGGAAGCATCTCTGGAGAAAAAGTATGGGTCAGTCTGTGGACTGAAGAAGGGCCCCGACTTGAAACGGGCCTGTACTGTTCTCTGTCTGTGCCACCATTCGGTCTTAGAAGGGTGGAGAACGATTTTCTCCTGTCTCAAGGTCTGCCTTGTTTACCCCCTCCCTGTAGGACGGCTTCACTAAGTTCTTCCAGGAGAACAACAGCGAAGAGTGCACGAAAAAAGCGCTGATGTGGATCGCAGGAGTCGGTCTCGCCGGAGCAAGCATCATGCATCTCCTCAGGTGAATCCCATCTGGTCGCCATCTCCACCACCAACTCCCCGTCCCCTCCCCTGGGAGCCACCGCTCGGGGTTCTGCACCCCCCTCGCGCCGCCACCCTCCCGGTTCCCTCCCCGAGGCGGGGAGGGGAGCGTGAGGATGCGTGGAACGGGGGGGCGGAAGTGGTCGAGCGGTGCAGAAGAGGGAGGGAACGCACTCGCGTGAGGATTACTCCATCTTCTCTCCACCCCCCCCCCCCCCCTCCTCCTCCTACTACACCATCACACGCAGAACATGGAAGGTCGGAAGCTGTGCTCAGTTTGCCGATGATTGCCGAGATTGAACCTGCTGGGAGTCGGTGAGGGGGGGGTGAAGAGAGCCCTTGCCTCTTCCATTTTGGTGCACACTGTTTGTGGAACCTGCAAGGCTTTTACCTTCGTTTTAAAAAGAAAAGACTCAAAAGACTTTTATCCGAGCAGTGTTGGGACACTTTTGGGACTCCCGCGGCGAAGCATTACTGCATCTGACCGGCATCTTGCCGGCAAGCCCACTGGTTTATCGACGAAAAGCGGAAAGACATCCACTTCAGCTCTGTATCGGCGCGTCTCTGTGTATTTTTTCCTTCTTTCTTCCTCTCTGTCTCTCTCTCTCTCTCTCTCTCACTCTCTCTCCCCCTCTCCCTCTCTCCCTCCCAACCTTTTCATCCAAAAGAGGACAGGAGGAGACGGGAGGGGGGGGGGGGGGGGGGAAGCCGGAAGATTAAAAGGAGCGAGAGAGCGGGATTACCGGCCTTGGGTGATCAGCAGATGGGGGGGGGGGTGTTGATCCTCGCAGTACATTTGCCCCCCCGCCATCTGGGCCACCTGCAGTCCTCTGAACGGCAGCATTATCTGACTAATGAATTTAATAAATTCTCCGTATGTATAAATATAAATATATATATATATATATACACGCACATACACATTTTTGGTTGATTAGTGGATGTGATGTGTGAAATCCGGATGGGAGATTGGGTGTGGGGGGAGGGGGGGATGCAAAGGAGATCGGCTGTGGTGTAGCAGAAGCCAGCGTTCTTCCCCCCCCCCTCCCGTCCGTCCCTCACCCCTTGGAGAGGGAGGGCCCGCACGCAGGAGGACGATCCCGGCCTCCCCTGGTCGTGGCCCGAGCGTCATCACTTCACGGCCCCCCCTTTTTTTTTTAACCGCAGTGATACCTCCTGCTCTTCATTTATAATTACTTCGTGCAAATCCTATAACCGCCTAATATTGGCAGCACCCCCTTCCCCTCCCCCTCCTTTGATGTTATTAATTTTTTTTTGGATCACATTCCTGATTTTAATCGTTCCACGATCCCATCACTGCACCCTCTCCACCTACAGAGGCGCCCGAGTCCTGCCTCTGACATTTTAGGCTCTTCCTTTCGCCCCCTCTCTCAAGCCCCTGTCATGGCAAGAGTTGAGTTTTCTACTTGGAAAGGAGGGGGGGGGGGGGGTCACTGCTCTCTTTGGGAGAGGATGGAGGGGGGGGGGGTAGGAAGAAGAGAGCAAATGAGTGAATGATCCCACTGGTTTTTGACGTCCACTGATGAGAGCGTGGCAGGAACGCCCACCGCGTGGGTGTATCTCGGCACAGAGGGGGTGACACGGCCCAGCCTCCCATCTCCACGGCGCATGACTTGGTGCGAGGGCCGTCTCGACAGGCAGCGGCTCCTCGAAGCCCTGCCCTTTACGGTGCAATTTACCGCTGTTCCCAGGACCCCCATTCCCGGGGGTCCCAGCGCAGTGGTGTCAACAGCAACAGCAGCTTGTTTTAGTTTGGTGCTCAGGCGCAGAGAGATAGAGAGGGGGGTAGAGTGGGAGATACGGTGTGCGTTTTTATCTATTCCGGGCCGTTGCCTCTGAGTATTGCGTGCTTCGGTCCAGTGTGGCTGGGAGTGGGTGGTACCGGGAGTCAGTATACCCGGCGCGCACACACACCACCACCCCCGGCCTCTAGCACGCCCCAGAGAAAGCTCGGCGTCTACTCCCCATCACAGTGCAGCCTCTAGGTCAGTGGCCACTGCCATTTAACAGATTGTTATTGTCGGCAGCTTATTATAAATTAAATGTATTTTTTGAAAGAAGCGTTCTCAATTCTGGTTTATTTGCGACGTTTGTCAAGGCTCGGTCGACGATGCGCGGAGACGGGCCTCAACTTGCCCGCGCCGAGCGAGGGGGCCAAGTCCGTCTGTGGGAAATATTTCCCCCTCGTCTGTGGGAAATATTTCCCCCTCGTGTTCGGTCATGCAGCACGACAACAGGACCTTCAGCCCAACTTGCCCAGCGTCGACCAAGATGTCCCATCTAAGCCAGTTCCGTACATCCACCATTCTCTACGGGCCCTTCAGCCCATGTTGACCAAGATGTCCCATTTGCCCATGTTTGGCTACATTCTGTCATTGTACCCGTCTCAGGAGCCCCCTCTGGCAGCTCCTACCATATACCCACTGCCCTGTGTGGGTAAAAGTTGCCCCACCGTTACTGTGTTTGAGAAAGAACTGCAGATGCTGGAAAAATAGAGGGCAGACACAAAATGCTGGAGAAACTCGGCGGGTGAGGCAGCATCTATGGAGAGAAGGAATAGGGCCCGAAACGTCGCCTATTTCTTCTCTCCATAAGTGCTGCCTCACTCGCTGAGTTTCTCCAGCATTTTGTGTCTACTCCCCCTTTCCCCTCTCAACTTGAGCCTATTGCTGGATAAAATACTCTATCTACCCTATCTATTCCCCTTGTGATTTTATGCCCCTCGATGAGATCCCCCTCACCTCCATGGAGAATGTTCGTCCTTTCAGCAAAGCAGTAGAGGTGCCAGCTCACACCGCCAGAGACCCGGGTTCTATCCTGACTACAGGTGCTGTCTGTACGGAGTTTGTTCCCCCTGCCCCCCCCCCCCCCCATGGCCGTTTGGGTTTTCTCCGGGTGCTTTGATTTCCTCCCACACTCCAAAGAGGTGCTGGCAGCAACTCTACTAGCTGTACCTGAACCTGGAGGTGTGAGACTTGAGGCTTCTGTTCCTCCCACCCGGCCAGCGGTGGCAGTGAGACGAGGGCAGCACCCGGATGGTGGGGATCCTGGGTGACGGGTGCCGTCTTCTCGAGGCAGCGCCTGATGCCGATGCTTTCGATGGTGGGGAAGGGCTGACTCTCCACCCCCACCGTTCTGCAGCCTTTTACATCGGGATTGTCTACATCCAGAGGATTTAAGGTAAGAGGTGGGAGATCTGGAGAGATGATGAGGAAATCGTTTTCCCCTCCCCAAAAGCTCTCTGGAAAATACAAGCGGAGAGGATGGTGACTCACTCTCGCAACATCCACCCATCGAAGCTTCAGAGGACGACTGGGCAAGTTGTGGTAAGTAGATAGTGTGGCTGGACAGCATGGGCTTGTCGGGCCAAAGGGCCTGTCTTTAATTGAACTCGAAAGACAGAAGAGGGCTAGTTTACACCAAGGGGTAGACACAGAATGCTGGAGTAGCTCAGCGGGCCACCTACACCTTTTCTCCACAGATGCTGCCTGGCCCGCTGAGTTACTCCACCATTTTGTGTTGCATCTTCAAAGGAAAGACCATGCATTATTGCAATCAAGTCGCCCACACTGCACAAAGGATAAAGAGCACTGAAGATAGTTGGGGCAGCACAGTGCTCCCAACCTCATGGCACCAAGGACCCGGGTTCGATCCAAACTACAAGTTGACAGCTAAAAGTATCTTGGCATCTCTGGATAGAAGGAATGGGTGAGACCCTTCTTCAGACTAACTCCAGGCGCTCTCTATGCGGAGTTTATACATTCTCCCTGTCACCTTTTCATAGAAAAATAGGTGTAGGAGTAGGCCATTCGGCCCTTCGAGCTTGCACCGCCATTCAATATGATCATGGCTGATCATCCAACTCAGTATCCTGTACATGCCTTCTCTCCATACCCCCTAATCCCTTTAGCCACAAGGGCCACATCTAACGCCCTCTTAAATATAGCCAATGAACTGGCCTCAACTACTTGTATAAGAAGGAACTGCAGATGCTGGAAAATCGAAGGTAGACAAAAGTGCTGGAGAAACTCAGCGGGTGCAGCAGCATCTTTGGAGCGAAGGAGATAGGCAAAGTTTCGGGCCGAAACGTTGCCTATTCCCTTCGCTCCATAGATGCGGCTGCACCCGCTGAGTTTCTCCAGCACTTTTGTCTACCTTGGCCTCAACCACTTTCTGTGGCAGAGAATTCCACTGATTCACCACTCTCTGTGGGGGGGGGGGGGGGGGGGGGGAAATCTCATCTCAGTCCTAAAAGACTTCCCCCTTATCCTTAAACTGTGACCCCTTGTTCTGGACTTCCCCAACATCGGGAACAATCTTCCTGCATCTAGCCTTTTCCTCAAGGTGTTCCCAGTTTCCTCCCACACTCCAAAGACGTGCAGGTCTTGTAGGTTAATCCGGCTTCTCTAAATTGGCCCTAGTGCGTAGGATAGTGCTGGCCATCGACAGTCAGCGCGGACACGGTGGATCGAAGAGCCGGTTTCCGCGCTATATCGCAACTCAAAAGGATGACCAAAACTGAACGCAATGTCAATGTTTAAGAAGGATCTGCAGATGGTGGAGAAGTCGAAGGTAGTTAAAAAAAAAAAAAAAAATGCTGGAGAAGCTCAGCGGGTGAGGCAGCATCTATGGAGCGAGGGAATCGGTGACGTTTCGGGTCGAGACCCTTCCTCAGACTGATGTTACCTCCCCCTCCCTGATACTGAACGGTCTGTCCTCAGCAGAGGCCCCACCTTTGTTCCTCTCCGTCCCCACCTCAATGAGTTCTGCGTCAGCCACGATGTGGAGCTCTCCTTCCTCCACCTCCAAGTGTTTTTCCATGGGAAGGAGTCCTCACCCCACCTAGTGATGACCCCCTTCTCCTGTCTCCAACGGACTCTTTCCCCCCCCCCCCCCTCCTCGTGACCATCTATTTAACACATCAGTCTGAAGAAGGGTCTCGATCACAGTTTAAGAATAAGGGGTCAGCCATTTAGAACGGAGACGAGGAAACACTTTTTCTCACAGAGAGTGGTGAGTCTGTGGAATTCTCTCCCTCAGAGGGCGGTGGAGGCCGGTTCTCTGGATGCTTTTAAGAGAGAGCTAGATAGGGCTCTTAAAGAAAGCAGAGTCGGGGGAGAAGGCAGTAACGGGGTACGGATTGGGGATGATCAGCCGTGATCACAATGAATGGCGGTGCTGGCTCGAAGGGCCAAATGGCCTACTCCTGCACCTATTGTCTATTGACCCGAAACGTCACCTATTCCCTCGCTCCATAGATGCTGCCTCACCCGCTGAGTTTCTCCAGCATTTTTATCTGCCTTCAATTTTTCCAGCATTTGCAGTTCCTTCCATATCAATGTGTTGCCTCAACATCACCTCGCCTGATGGGCCAGAAGGGCCTGTTTCCTTGACATATGATCCCATGACCAGAATGCTATTTTGCATTGGCTTGTGCTGGTCAGGAAACAGTGCTGTGATCGTAACCCCTAATTTGCAACGGAAACTTTGCATATACGTGGCTAAATCTATCACAGTGGTAATATTAGGAGGGTTCTTCAGAAGCAGAGGACTGTGTTAGTCACCGAACACGAAAACAATCCGTAACCTGGTAGAAAACGTCCCGTGTTGGATTGGAAGATTACTTTCGAGCATTTAATTATCCAATAATCACACAGTGACTGTCATGTGTTTATTAGTGCTGATTTATTATCTACTGAGGTACAGTGAAAAGCTTCACTGAAATGTCTGAAGTAGGGCGGGCACGGTGGCCCAGCGGGTAGAGCTGCTGCCTCACAGCGCCAGAGACCTGGGTTCGATCCCGACCACGGGTGCTGTCTGTATGGAGTTTGTACGTTCTCCCCGTGATCTGCGTGGGTTTTCTCTGAGATCTTCGGTTTCCTCCCACACCAAAGACGTACAGGTTTGTAGGTTAATTGGTTTGCTATTTAAAAAATTGTCCCTAGTGCGTGTAGAAACATAGAAAATAGGTGCAGGAGTAGGCCATTCGGCCCTTCGAGCCTGCACCGCCGTTCAATATGAGCATGGCTAATCATTCCAACTCGGTATCCTGTACCTGCCTTCTCTCCATACCCCCTGATCCCTTTAGCCACAAGGGCCACATCTAACTCCCTCTTAAATGTAGCCAATGAACTGTGTGGCCTCAACTACTTTCTGTGGCAGAGAATTCCACAGATTCGCCACTCTGTGGGGGGAAAAAAATAATTCTCATCGCGGTCCTAAAAGACTTCCCCCTTATCCTTAAACTGTGACCCCTTGTTCTGGACTTACCCAACATCGGGAACAATCTTCTTGCATCTAGCCTGTCCAACCCCTTAAGAAGTTTGTACGTTTCTATAAGATCCCCCCTCAATCTTCTAAATTCCAGCGAGTACAAGCCGAGTCTATCCAGTCTTTCTTCATATGAAAGTCCTGCCATGTAGGGTGGTGTTAATGTGGGTATATTGCTGGTGGGCCGAAGGGCCTGTTCCCCGTGCAGTATCACTAAACTAAAGGCTCTTGACCTGAAACACTGCCAATTCTTTCTCTCCAGGGATGCTGCCTGACCCGCTGAGTTACTCCAGCACATTGCGTCTATCTTCAGTGCAAAGATTTTGTCGGTATGCTGGCCAGTCAAAGAAAACTTCAATAGACAATAGGTGCAGGAGTAGGCCATTCGGCCCCTCGAGCCAGCACCGCCATTCAATGTGATCATGGCTCATCATCCTCAATCAGGACCCCGTTCCTGCCTTCTCCCCATATCCCCTGACTCTGCTATTTTTAAGAGCCCCATCTAGCTCTCTCTTGAAAGCATCCAGAGAACTGCCCTCTGAGGCAGAGAATACCACAGATGCTGCAGACTGCAGATGCTGGTTTACACTGAAGATAGACACAAAATGGTGGAGTAACTCAGTGGGACACATATTCCTTCTCTGACCCGCTGAGTTACTGAAGCATTTTGTGTCGATCTTCAAACAATCGAGACGACCACACTGAAGAGGTGATGGATAAAGGGAACTACATTCGGTGGAAGATATAACATTGAAGTCCAATAAAGACCGATTAAAGCTGGTTCAATGTAGTTGGGGTGGGCACGGGTAGAGTTGCTGCCTCACAGCGCCAGAGACCCAGGTTCGATCCTGACTATGGGTGCTGTCTGTACGGAGTTTGCACCAATCTTCCTGCATCTAGCCTGTCCAACCCCTTAAGAATTTTGTACGTTTCTATAAGATCCCCCCTCAATCACCTAGATTCTAGCGAGTACAAGCCGATGTCCTTCTCTCCATAGATGCTGCCTCACCCGCTGCGTTACTCCAGCACTTTGTGTCTACCTTCGATGTTATCCAGCATCTGCAGTTCTTTCTCACACAGAAGGGCCTGGATATCTATTTCTCAACACTGCGGTGGTGGATTACCAAGAAGTCGATATTTCTGTTTCGAGCTTCTTGGAAACTAGGTCTGTGTCAAGTGTGAAGTTTCTTGCTTATCTCTAACCACGCCACTGACCACATGGCTGACGTGGGTGTGTGTCAGTATGCGCTGTTACACTTCGTAAGAGCATAAGATCATAAGTGATAGCAGGAATTAGGCCATTCAATCATGGCTGATCTATCTCCCCTGCCTTCTGAACAATTGTGATCGAGGCAGTGCAGCGTTGGTTCACGAGACTGATGGCGGGACTGTCAAGTGAGGAAAGATTGAAAAGACTAGACTCAGCATTACACCCCTGTTTATATATATTCTAGTCCTCTCGATACAAATGCTAGCAGATAGACACACAATGCTGGAGTAACTCAACGGGACAGGCAGCACCTCTGGATAGAAGGAATGGGTGACGATTCGGGTCGAGACCCTTCAGACTGAGTCAGGAGAGGAAGTCCAGAACAAGGGGTCACAGTTTAAGGAAAAGGGGGAATTCTTTTAGGACCGAGATGAGAAAACCATTTTTCACACAGAGTGGTGAATCTCTGGAATTCTCTGCCACAGAAGGTAGTTGAGGCCAGTTCATTGGCTATATTTAAGAGGGAGTTAGATGTGGCCCTTGTGGCTAAAGGGATCAGGGGGTATGGAGAGAAGGCAGGTACAGGATACCGAGTTGGATGATCAGCCATGATCATATTGAATGGCGGTGCAGGCTCGTAGGGCTGAATGGCCTCTACTCCTGCATCTGTTTTCTATGTTTTACACAGATGTGGAAGGGTAAGGTGTGAAAACAAGAGATCAAAGGGGCCAAAGGCGAAGGAAAATGTAGACTAGGATAGGACAGGAAAGGAAAGATTGAAAAGACTAGGCTAGTATTCACTGGAGTTTAGAAGGATGAGGGGAGGGATCTTATAGAAACATATAAAATTATAAAAGGACTGGACAAGCTAGATGCAGGAAAAATGTTCCCAATGTTGGGCGAGTCCAAAACCAGGGGCCACACAGTCTTAGAATAAAGGGGAGTCCATTTAAGACTGAGAAAAAACGTTTTCACCCAGAGAGTTGTGAATTTGTGGAATTCCCTGCCACAGTGGGCAGTGGAGGCCAAGTCACTGGATGGATTTAAGAGAGAGTTAGATAGAGCTCTAGGGGCTAGTGTAATCAAGGGATAGGGGGAGAAGGCAGGCACGGGTTATTGATTGGGGATGATCAGCCATGATCACAATGAATGGTGGTGCTGGCTCGAAGGGCCTCCTCCTGCACCTATTTTCTATGTTTCTATATGGGGAGAAGGCAGGCACGGGTTATTGATTGGGGACGATCAGCCATGATCACAATGAATGGCGGTGCTCGATCGAAGGGCTGAATGGCCGCCTCCTGCATCTATTTTCTATGTTTCTAGGACTGGTTTGGCGGGATATGGACCAAGCGCAGGCAGGTGGGACTAGGATAGCTGGGACATTGTGGGCAAGTTGGGCCGAAGGGCCTGTTTCCACACTGTATCACTCTATGACTCTTAATAGATCATTGTTAGCTGAAGGGAAGCTGACATCTGAGGCGTACAAAGGTTACATTTAATCAGGAGGACAGTCGGACTTGGTCACCCATTCCTTCTCTGCAGAGAAGCTGCATGGAACCAGACTGATTCCTGGGATGTCAGGACTTTCATATGAAGAAAGACTGGATAGACTCGGTTTGTACTCGCTAGAATTTAGAAGATTGAGGGGGGATCATATAGAAACTTACAAAATTCTTAAGGGGTTGGACAGGCTAGATGCAGGAAGATTGTTCCCGATGTTGGGGAAGTCCAGAACAAGGGGTCACAGTTTAAGGATAAGGGGGAAATTTTTTAGGACCGAGATGAGGAAAACATTTTTCACACAGAGAGTGGTGAATCTGTGGAATTCTCTGCCACAGAATGTAGTTGAGGCCACAGTTCATTGGCTATATTTAAGAGGGAGTTAGATGTGGCCCTTGTGGCTAAAGGGATCAGGGGGTATGGAGAGAAGGCAGGTACAGGATACTGAGTTGGATGATCAGCCATGATCAGCAGGCTCGAAGGGCCGAATGTCCTACTCCTGCACCTAATTTCTATGTTTCTATGTACGGCCTTTTGTCAGGACAGTCAGACTTGGTCACCCATTCCTTCTATCCAGAGAAGCTGCATGTCCTGCTGAGTGACTCTGGCATTTTGTGTCTATCCAGCATCTGCAGCTCCTTCCTACACACTATGATATACATGGGCGAGCTTTTGTGTAGTGCGACACTACGACTAAACGCTTCGGGAAGAGATTTTGCTAGACTAAGTGGGACGTGTTGCCAGTAGATGTACTGGCTGATGCTTTGTACGTGCAGTGAATGTTCGACTATGTCTACGTGACAGGGATTAGGAGACCAGTTGTACCAATATCTAAGGGAGCGTCACCAAATCGCCTACGGCAACCAAGGAAAGGGCAAAGAGAACTCTAGGCAAAAGCTGTGCAGGAAGGAGCTGCAGACTGCTCGTTTTAAACTACAGATGGACACAAAAAGCTGGAGTCACTCAGCGGGACAGGCAGCATCCCTGGAGGGGAAGGAATGGGTGACGTTTCAGGTAGAGACCCTTCTTCAGACCGAGAGTCAGGGGGAAGGGAAACGAGAGACTTATACAAAGGTGTAGAGAGAGAGAGAGAGAGCAAATGCATGAAAGATATGCAAATAAAGCAACAATGTTAAGGAAACGGGCTAGGTGAGAATGCTACAGACAATGAGACTCGATCTCCAGGTGGCTCAGCACTTCAACTCCCCCTCCCATTCCCAATCCGACCTTTCTGTCCTGGGCCTCCTCCATGGCCAGAGTGAGTCCCACCGCAAATTAGAGGAGCAGCACCTCGTATTTCGCTTGGGCAGTTTACACCCCAGCGGTATGAACATTGACTTCTCCAATTTCAGGTAGTCCCTGCTTTCTCCCTCCTTCCCCTCCCCAGCTCCCCCACAAGCCTGTCCTCCCCAGCTCCCCCACAAGCCTCCCCCACTGTCTCCTCCTCTTCCTTTCTTCTTCCCGCCCCCACCCCCACATCAGTCTGAAGAAGGATCTCAACCCAAAACGTCACCCATTCCATCGCTCCCCATAGATGCTGCCTCACCCGCTCCTGCATTTTTTTGTCCCCCTGCGATCTTTCCAGCATCTGCAGTTCTTTCTTACACATGAGACTCAACAAGATGACTTTGAAGCTGGTACTAAGATTAGGGTGGGGGAGGTGGGGGGATGGAGAGAGGGAAAGCGAGGGTTACTGGATGTTAGAGAAGTCAATGTTCATACCGCTGGGGTGTTAGCTGCCCCAAGCGAAATATGAGGTGCTGCTCCTCGAAATTTGCGCTGGGCCTCACTCTGACAGTGGAGGAGGCCCAGGGCAGGGAATAGGAGGGGGAAAAAGTTAGACAAAAATGCTGGAGAAACTCAGCGGGTGAGGCAGCATCTATGGAGCGAAGGAAATTAAAGTGTTTGTAAGAACTGTTCCCCCATCACTATGTAATCCTTCGTTAGCCACAACGTGCTGGAGTTTAGAAGGACGAGGGGAAGGGGGGAACCTTATTGAAACTTACCGAATAATAGACAATATGTGCAGGAGTAGGCCATTCGGCCCTTCGAGCCAGCACAGCCATTCAATGTGATCATCCCCAATCAGTACCCCGTTCCTGCCTTCTCCCCATATCCCCTGACTCCGCTATCTTTAAGAGCCCTATCTAGCTCTCTCTTGAAAGCATCCTGAGAACTGGCCTCCACCGCCCTCTGAGGCAGATAATTCCACAGACTCACAACTCTCTGTGTGGAAAAAGTGTTTCCTTGTCTCCGTTCTAAATGGCTTGCCCCTTATTCTTAAACTGTGTGTGGCCCCCGGTTCTGGACTCCCCCAACATGTTTCCTGCCTCTAGCGTGTCCAAACCCTAAACAATCTTATATGTTTCAATAAGATGCCCTCTCATCCTTCTAAACTCCAGAGTGTACAAGCCCAGCCGCTCCATTCTCTCAGCATATGACAGTCCCGCCATCCCGGGAATTATCCTTGTAAAGCTACGCTGCACTCCCTCAATAGCAAGAATGTCCTTCCTCAAATTAGTGAAAGGCTTGGATAGAGTGGATGTGGAGAGGATGTTTCCACTAGTGGGAGAGTCTAGGACTAGAGGGCACAGCCTCAGAATGAAAGAATGTAGCTTCAGGAAGGAGATGAGGAGGAATTTCTTTAGTTGGAGGGTGGTGAATCTGTGGGATTCATTGCCACAGACGGCTGTGGAGGCCACAAGTCAGTGGATATTTTTAAGGCAGAGATAGATAGATTCTTGATTATAGTACGGGTGTCGGGTTATGAGGAGAAGGCAGGAGAATGGGGTTGAGAGGGAGAGATAGATTAGCAATGAGTGAATGGCGGTTTTGACCCGATGGGCCGAATGGCCTACTTCTGCTCCTATCACTTATGAACTTAACCATCAGTCTGAAGAAGGGTCTCAACCCGAAACGTCGCCTATTCCTTTGCCCATTAGATGCTGCCTGTCCCGCTGAGTTTCTCCAGCATTTTTGTCTACCTTCGATTTTTCCAGCATCTGAAGTTAGAAACAGAGAAAATAGGTGCAGGAGTAGGCCATTCGGCCCTTCGAGCCTGCACCGCCATTCAATATGAGCATGGCTCATCATCCAACTCAGTATCCTGTACCTGCCTTCTCTCCATACCCCCTGATCCCTTTAGCCATAAGGGCCACATCTAACTCCCTCTTAAATATAGCCAATGAACTGTCCTCAACTACCTTCTGTGGCAGAGAATCCCAGAGATTCACCACTCTCTGTGTGAAAAATGTTTTCCTCATCTCGGTCCTAAAAGATTTCCCCCTTACTCTTAAACTGTGACCCCTTGTTCTGGATTTCCCCAACATCGGGGACAACTTCCTACATCTAGCCTGTCCAGCCCCTTAAGAATGTTGTAAGTTTCTATAAGATCCCCCCCCCCCCCCCCCCCCCCCTCAATCTTCTAAATTCTAGTGAGTACAAGCCGAGTCTATCCAGTCTTTCTTCATATGAAAGTCCTGACATCCCAAGAATCAGTCTGGTGAACCTTCTCTGTACTCCCTCTATGGCAACAATGTCCTTCCTCAGATTAGGAGACCAAAACTGTACGCAATACTCCAGGTGTGGTCTCACCAAGACCCTGTACAACTGCAGTAGAACCTCCCTGCTCCTATACTCAAATCTTTTTGCTTTTCTTCTTTCTTAACCATCAATATGGCCCTGTGGATGGACACAAAGTGCTGGAGTAACTCAGCGGGTCAGGCAGCATCTCTGGAGAGAAAGGACGGGTGACATTTTGGGTCCGGACTGGATCGGATCGGAGGCATCAGCGAGCCTTTTCCTCCAGAGATGCTGCCTGACCCACTGAGTGACAGACTCCTGCACTTTGTATCTATCTTCGGTATAATCCAGCATCTGCAGTTCCTTCCGACACATAATCTTACTGTTGATGTTGTTAATCTAGATAAGACAGAGCAGCAGGAAGTGGCTGATATCGCTGCAGCGTTGCAGTGCAAAGGGTTCTAAGCATTTCTGGCGGAAATATGCAAAGTTTCTTTTTCAGTGTTTTCTAAATCAACATCGGGGCGTGCTCTTAGACTCGTGGAGTCGTATAGCGTGGAAACAGGCCCCTCGGCCCAATTTGCCCGCACCGGCCAACAATGTCCCAGCTACACGTTCAAGTTCAAGTCTAGTTTATTGTCATGTGTCCCTGATAGGACAATGAAATTCTTGCTTTGCTTCAGCACACAGAACATAGTCGGCATTTACTACAAAACACATGAATAAATGAACTGATAAAGTGCAAATAACAAATAATGGGTTATTAATGTTCAGAGTTTGGCCGAGCCAGGTTTAATAGCCTGATGGCTGTGGGGAAGTAGCTATTCCTGAAGCTGGTTGTTGCAGTCTTCAGGCTCTTGTACCTTCTACCTGAAGTGTGTGGCCAGGATGGTGTGGGTCTTTGATGACCCACTAGTCCCACTCGCATGCGCGGAGGGAAACGGATGCAACAGTGACCTCAAGATTCAAGGGAGTTTATTGTCACGTGTCCCAGATAGGACAATGAAATTCTTGCTTTGCTTCAGCACAACAGAATATTGCAGGCATAAATAAATACAGAACATATACCATTGAAGTAAGCAAGTAGGTTTAATGGCCAAGTATTCACATACAAGGAATTTGCCTTGGTGCTCCACCCACAAGTAACAACATGACACAGTGACAGTTATGAATGACTCAGAAAACACTAAACATTAATAATACAACATTAATGATAAAACACCCTTGACCAAGCATGTGAACCAACATAATACCAGAACATAGAAACATAGAAAATAGGTGCAGGAGTAGAGGCCATTCGGCCCTTTGAGCCTGCACCACCATGCAATATGATCAAGGCTGATCATCCAACTCAGTATCCTGTACCTGCCTTCTCTCCATACCCCCTGATCCCTTTAGCCACAAGGGCCACATCTAACTCCCTCTTAAATATAGCCAATGAACTGCGGCCTCAACTACCTTCTGTGGCAGAGAATTCCACAGATTCATCACTCTCTGTGTGCAAAATGTTTTTCTCATCTCGGTCCTAAAAGACTTCCCCCTTATCCTTAAACTGTGTGACCCCTTGTTCTGGACTTCCCCAACATCGGGAACAATCTTCCTGCATCGAGCCTGTCCAACCCATTAAGAATTTTGTACGCTTCTATAAGATCCCCCCTCAATCTTCTAAATTCTAGCGAGTACAAGCCAAGCCTATCCAGATCAAAGGGAGGCTACAGATTTTTGGCTGTTGAGTAGAACAACTACTCGTGGATAAAAGCTGTTTTTATGTCTGGCTGTGGCAGCTTTGACAGTCCGGAGTCGCCTTCCAGAGGGAAGTGATTCAAAGAGTTTGTGGCCAGGGTGAGAGGGGTCAGAGATGATCTTGCCCGCTCGCTTCCTGGTCCTTGCAGTGTACAGTTTATCAATGGATGGAAGGTTGCAGCCAATAACCTTCTCAGCTGATCGGACGATTCGCTGCAGCCTCCAGGTGTCGTGCTTGGTAGCCGAGCCAAACCAGACCATGATGGAGAAGATGAGAACAGACTCTACGATGGCCGTGTAGAATTGGACCATCATTGCCTGTGGCAGATTGTGCTTCCTCAGCTGCTGTAGGAAGTACATCCTCTGTTGTGTCTTTTTGACTGTGGAGTCGATTGTAGCCCTCCACTTAAGGTCCTTGGAGATGATGGTTCCCAGGAACTTAAAAGACTCCACAGATGTGACAGAATATATACACACACATAAATAAGCATGTAATAGTGCAGTAGGCTAATTAAAGTTCAGATTTTGTATGAGTTGAGTTTAATAGCCTGATGGCTGTGGGAGAGTAGCTATTCCTGAACCTGGTTGTTGCAGATTTCAGGCTCCTGTACCTTCTACCTGGAGGCAGCGGAGAGATGAGTGTGGCCAGGATGGTGTGGGTTTAGATAAGTACATGGATATGGAGGGATCTGGGTCACATCCAGGCAGAGGAGATTAGATCAACTTTAAAAAAATAATAATTAACTTAACTATTTACAAAAAATGCAAACAAACCCGCCATCATAAGACTAAATAAATGGCACGTGACTCGCAGATGGCCAGCTTGGCCAGGCCCAGGAGCAACCCAGTCTGGCCATCTTCGGCCCCTACCCTCTCCCCTACGCACAAGAAGATGAAAGATAGACAATAGGTGCAGGAGTAGGCCATTCGGCCCTTTGAACCAGCACCGCCATTCAATGTGATCATGGCTGATCATCCCCAATCAGTACCCCGTTCCTGCCTTCTCCCCATGTCCCCTGACTCCGCTATCTTTAAGAGCCCTATCTAGCTCTCTCTCGAAAGCATCCAGAGAACCGGCCTCTGAGGCAGAGAATTCCACAGACTCACCACCACTCTGTGAGAAAAAGTGTTTCCTCGTCTCCGTTCTAAATGGCTTACCCCTTATTCTTAAACTGTGTGTGTGTGTGTGTGGCCCCTGGTTCTGGACTCTCCCAACATCGGGACGATACATGGCTGAACGAGAGGGCCGAAGATGTCCTGGCTGGGTTTGTTCCTGGGCCTGGCCAAGCCGACCATCCTCGAGTCGCGACGCCAGGCGGAAGAGGGCTCTGCCCGAGCACAGCTGCCTGCCCCATTTCCGAGGTTACGTCCGCGCCCGGGTGGTCCGCGGTGCGTGGAGGGTGCCCTCAATAAGGACGGGGGAAATGATAAAATATAAATATTTAGAATGGAGACGAGGAAACACTTTTTCTCACAGAGAGTTGTGAGTCTGTGGAATTCTCTGCCTCAGGGGGCGGTGGAGGCCGGTTCTCTGGATAATTTCAAGAGAGAGCTAGATAGGGCTCTTAAAAATAGCAGAGTCGGGATATGGGGAGAAGGCAGGAACGGGGTACTGATTGGGGATGATCAGAGCCATAACCATATAACCATATAACAATTACAGCACGGAAACAGGCCATCTCGGCCCTACAAGTCCGCGCCGAACAATTTTTTTCCCTTAGTCCCACCTGCCTGCACTCATACCATAACCCTCCATTCCCTTCTCATCCATATGCCTATCCAATTTATTCTTAAATGATGCCAACGAACCTGCCGCCACCACTTCCACTGGAAGCTCATTCCACACCGCTACCACTCTCTGAGTAAAGAAGTTCCCCCTCATGTTACCCCTAAACTTCTGTCCCTTAATTCTGAAGTCATGTCCTCTTGTTTGAATCTTCCCTATTCTCAAAGGGAAAAGCTTGATCACATCAACTCTGTCTATCCCTCTCATCATTTTAAAGACCTCTATCAAGTCCCCCCTTAACCTTCTGCGCTCCAGAGAATAAAGACCTAACTTATTCAACCTATCTCTGTAACTTAGTTGTTGAAACCCAGGCAACATTCTAGTAAATCTCCTCTGTACTCTCTATTTTGTTGACATCCTTCCTATAATTGGGCGACCAAAATTGTACACCATACTCCAGATTTGGTCTCACCAATGCCTTGTACAATTTTAACATTACATCCCAGCTTCTATACTCAATGCTCTGATTTATAAAGGCTAGCATACCAAAAGCTTTCTTTACCACCCTATCTATATGAGATTCCACCTTCAAGGAACTATGCACGGTTATTCCCAGATCCCTCTGTTCAACTGTATTCTTCAATTCCCTACCATTTATCATGTACGTCCTATTTTGATTTGTCCTGCCAAGGTGTAACACCTCACATTTATCAGCATTAAACTCCATCTGCCATCTTTCAGCCCATTTTTCCAAATGGCCTAAATCACTCTGTAGACTTTGGAAATCCTCTTCATTATCCACAACACCCCCTATCTTGGTATCATCTGCATACTTACTAATCCAATTTACCACCCCTTCATCCAGATCATTGATGTACATGACAAACAACAAAGGACCCAACACAGATCCCTGAGGCACCCCACTAGTCACCTGCCTCCAACCCGACAAACAGCCATCCACCATTACCCTCTGGCTTCTCCCATTCAGCCACTGCTGAATCCATCTTGCTATTCCTGCATTTATACCCAACAGTTTAACCTTCTTAACCAACCTTCCATGAGGAACCTTGTCAAAGGCCTTACTAAAGTCCATATAGACAACATCCACTGCTTTACCCTCGTCAATTTCCCTAGTAACCTCTTCAAAAAATTCAAGAAGATTAGTCAAACATGACCTTCCAGGCACAAATCCATGTTGACTGTTCCTAATCAGACCCTGTTTATCCAGATGCTTATATACATTATCTCTAAGTATCTTTTCCATTAATTTGCCCACCACTGAAGTCAAACTAACAGGTCTATAATTGCTAGGTTTACTCTTAGAACCCTTTTTAAACAATGGAACAACATGCGCAGTACGCCAATCCTCGGGGACTATTCCCGTTTCTAATGACATTTGAAATATTTCTGTCATAGCCCCGGCTATTTCTACACTAACTTCCCTCAATGTCCTAGGGAATATCCTGTCAGGACCTGGAGACTTATCCACTTTTATATTTTTCAAAAGTGTCAGTACTTCTTTTACTTTGAAACTCATAGTATCCATAACTACTCTACTTGTTTCCCTTACCTCACATAATTCAATATCCTTCTCCTTGGTGAATACCGAAGAAAATAAATTGTTCAATATCTCCCCCATCTCTTTTGGCTCTGCAGATAGCTGCCCAATCTGTTTCTCCAATGGACCAATTTTATCCCTCGTTATCCTTTTGCTATTAATATAGCTGTAGAAACCCTTTGGATTTACTTTCACCTTACTTGCCAAAGCAACCTCATATCTTCTTTTAGCTTTTCTAATTTCTTTCTTAAGATTCTTTTACATTCCTTATACTCCACAAGCACCTCATTTACTTCATGCTGCCTATAATGTAGATCTCCCTCTTTTTCCGAACAAGATGTCCAATTTCCCTTGAAAACCAGGGCTCTTTCCAATTTTTACTGTTTCCTTTCAACCGAACAGGAACATAAAGATTCTGTACTCTTAAAATTTCCCCTTTAAATGTCCACCATTTCTCTTCTACATCTTTCCCATAAAACAAAATGTCCCAGTCCACTCATTTTAAATCATCTCGCATCTCATCAAAGTTAGCCTTTCTCCAATCAAAAATCTCAACCCTAGGTCCAGTTCTGACCTTCTCCATAATTATATTGAAACTAATGGTATTGTGATCACTGGACCCGAAGTGCTCCCCAACGCATACCTCCGCCACCTGTCCCGTCTCATTTCCTAACAGGAGGTCCAGCACTGCCCCTCCTCTAGTAGGTACCTCTATGTATGATCACATTGAATGGCGGTGCTGGCTCGAAGGGCCGAATGGCCTACTCCTGCACCTATTCTCTATTGTCTGTAATATTTATAAGAGTATTTTTTTCATAATTTATCATTTATAATATCTATAAGAATATTTGTTTATTTAATATTACGATGGCGGGTTTGTTTGTATTTTTTGTAAATGGTCAATTTTTTGGTAAATTAAAAAAAAAAACTTAATGTTCACCCACGGACATTGTGGGCCGAATGGCCTGTTCCTGTGTTGTCCCGTTCTCCGCTCCACGACCTCTCCCCCCCCCCCCCAGCAGTGAGGAACGGCGATGTGCAGAGACAAAGAACTGCAGGTGCTGGCTGGTGGTACGCAAAAGGACACAGAGTGCTGGAGTAACTCGGGGGGGGGTTACGTCACCCCTCTCTGTGTTCTCCAGAGCCGGGCGCCTGATCGACCCACTGAGTCACTCCGGTACTTCATGTCCTGTGGCCATATTCTCCGGCTGGGGGAGGGGGGGAAGACTGGAAATGGAAACAGATACTGATGAAAACATTCCTGCATTCCTAGCTGCTGTGCTGTTTGCTTTCCGTAAATAGACTTCCTGTTCTAACCGGGAACATTGTGTAGGAGCAGAGAGGAGGGGGGAGAGGGGGGGGATGGGGAGGAGAGAGTTGGCTCCTAATGCCACAATTTAACCCTTTCATAGTATTTCGAGACACACACAGGCCTGCCGACCTGCGGTCTCCGCACACTAACACTATCCTACACGCACACACACACACACACACTCACACCATCCTACACGCACACACACACACACGCACGCACGCACACACACACACCATCCTACACACACACCATCCTACACGTGCACACACACACTCACACCATCCTACACACGCACGCACACACACTCACGCACACACACACACCATCCTACACACGCACGCACACACACTCACACCATCCTACACACACACACACCATTCTACACACACACTCACACCATCCTACACACACTCACACATCCCAGCCGACACCACAAGTCACACCAGCCGACACACACACAACAGGCGACACACACACACAAAAACCAGGCGACATCAAACACACACAGAACGCAAGCCGCACGCACACTCACACCATCCTACACACACACTCACACCATCCTACACACACACACACCATTCTACACACACGCACACACACACTCACACCATCCTACACACACACACACACACACACCATTCTACACACACACACCATTCTACACACACACACACTCACACCAGGGACAATTTAGACAATAGGTGCAGGAGTAGAGGCCATTCGGCCCTTCGAGCCAGCACCGCCATTCAATGTGATCATGGCTGATCATCCCCAATCAGTACCCCGTTCCTGCCTTCACCCATGGTCAGTCATGACCGAGGGGGCCTACATTAGATTTTTACATATTCTGACACACATTTTTCCCCTCCACGCAGTAATCAGGTTCACTTAAAGGTTTCATCCTGTATTTCACAAGTTAGTGACGATTCAATTAAAAAAAAAACTGTTCTCACACACACACAGCCTTTTTCTAGGCCTTTCTAATGACAATGCCACTCACAGTGCGCCAATCACCATGGGCTCGCAAGCTTCCAAGTGCCACATCCCCCGCCCATTCCCCCCCCACCGCCCTCATCTTTGGACACCCCTGTGCGTAGGGGAGAGGTTAGAGGGCCGAAGATGTCCTGGTTGGGTTGCTCCTGGGCCTGGCCAAGCCGGCCCTCCGCCAGTCACGTCGCCAGGCGGAAGAGGGCTAGGCCCGAGCCGGCTGCCCCCCCCTTTTCCGGGGTTACGTCCGCACCCGGTTGTCGCTAGCGAATGACTACCCGCTGTCCGCGGGCACCATGGGGGATGGAATGGGGACCGCTGGCGGGTGGAATGAATCCTTAATAATCCTACATGGATAGGGCAGGTTTGGAGGGATATGGACCAAGCGCAGGCAGGTGGGACCAGTGTAGCTGGGGCATGTTGGCCGGTGTTGGCAAGTAGGGCCGAAAGGCCTGTTTCCACACTGTATCACTCTTATGACAAGATAAGGATGGGGAAATAGTAATTTAATATTCAGTATTTAAGAATATTTTAAATAATCTTAAAAATAGTGGAGTCTGGGGATATCGGGCTTGGACACACTAGGACATTCTTGCTATTGAGGGAGTGCAGCGTAGGTTTACAAGGTTAATTCCCGGGATGGCGGGACTGTCATATGCTGAGAGAATGGAGCGGCTGGGCTTGTATACTCTGGAGTTTAGAAGGACGAGAGAGTATCTTATTGAAACAAATTAAGGGTTTGGACACGCTAGAGGCAGGAAACATGTTCCCGATGTTGGGGGAGTCCAGAACCAGGGGCCACACACACAGTTTAAGAATAAGGGGTAAGCCATTTAGAGCGGAGACGAGGAAACACTTTTTCACACGGAGAGTTGTGAGTCTGTGGAATTCTCTGCCTCAGAGGGCGGTGGAGGCCGGTTCTCTGGATGCTTTCAAGAGAGAGCTAGATAGGGCTCTTAAAGATAGCAGAGTCAGGGGATATGGGGGAGAAGGCAGGAACGGGGTACTGATTGGGGATGATCACATTGAATAGCAGTGCTGGTGCTGGCTCGAAGGGCCGAATGGCCTACTCCTGCACCTATTGTCTATTGTCTCTAATATCTGGGTGATTTTGTACGGTGGAGGTGGGCTTGTATTGTAAAAACCATTTTTGTTCAATAACTGATCTGAAAAATATTTTGTTGTTTTTTTTCAAAAAAGAAACCTTGAGCCGAGGCTTTCGGAGACGCGGCGCTGATTGGCGATGCAAATGTGTAGCAACAGGCGGCAAGAAATGCGACTGACGTATGCATTTCGTTTCCACAGAACAGAGAGCGATTCCCAGAAGTCATGTGGGGCCTCTTGGCTCCCGTCCAAACGTCTGCCTGTATTAGCGACAATCCATGCATTCTTCCCGCAAATCCTGACTATATCCGATCCTTACTTCCATAGGAATGCTGTTGGGGGGGGGGGGAGGGGGGAAGGGGGGTGCAGAGGAGGGGGCGCCACCTGTGGGGGTGGGGGGGGGGGGGGGGGTGCGGTGAGAGGGCGTATCGTGTTGTTTTTTTTAAATTATGCAAATACTTTTATTCAGAAAATTAAAATAAACATTACAGATTATTAACTGATTATCAAAGGCTGTCTATATTGGCCGTTTACAAACAATAGACAATAGGTGCAGGAGTAGGCCATTCGGCCCTTCGAGCCAGCACCGCCCTTCAATAGACAATAGACAATAGGTGCAGGAGTAGGCCATTCGGCCCTTCGAGCCAGCACCGCCATTCAATATGATCATGGCTGATCATCCAACTCAGTATCCTGTACCTGCCTTCTCTCCATACCCCCTGATCCCTTTAGCCACAAGGGCCACATCTAACTCCCTCTTAAATATAGCCAATGAACTGGCCTCAACTACCTTCTGTGGCAGAGAATTCCACAGATTCACTACTCTGTGTGAAAAATGTTTTCCTCATCTCAGTCCTAAAAGATTTCCCCCTTATCCTTAAACTGTGACCCCTGTGACCCCTTGTTCTGGATGTGATCATTCAATGTGATCATGGCTGATCATCCACAATCAGTACCTGCCTTCTCCCCACATCCCCTGACTCCGTTATCTTTAAGAGCCCTATCTAGCTCTCTCTTGAAAGCATCCAGAGAACCGGCCTCCACCACCCTCTGAGGCAGAGAATTCCACAGACTCACAACTCTCTGTGAGAAAAAGTGTTTCCTCGTCTCCGTTCTAAATGGCTTACTCCTTATTCTTAAACTGTGTGTGGTCCCTGGTTCTGGACTACCCCAACATCGGGAACATGTTTCCTGCCTCCAAACCATTAACAATCTTATATGTTTCAATAAGATATCCTCTCATCCTTCTAAACTCCAGAGTGTACAAGCCCAGCCGCTCCATTCTCTCAGCATATGACAGTCCCGCCATCCCGGGGATTAACCTTGTGAACCTACGCTGCACTCCCTCAATAGCAAGACTGTCCTTCCTCTAATTAGGGGACCAAACGAGGGGACCATATATCGCCAACTTTTATCAACAACACGTCTGGACCTCCCGTGGCGACCAGCGTCCACGGAAGGCGTCCAGAGTCCCCGTGGACACCGTGTGTGTGTTCCCTCTCCAGGCACGGACGAAGGCCCGGAAAAGGGGGTGGGCAGCCGACCCTGGTGAGGCCATCGAGCGCCTGCGTACGGCCATCTTGTCCCGGGCCCAGGAGCAGACCGACAGGGAGATCCCCTCCCCCCCTCTGTGTACCGGGTGCCCATATATCAGGTCGTGGAGCTAAAATGTCGCTAATACTTGAGGAGCGGCCTTCCTTTCATAAAAACATAGAAACATAGAAAATAGGTGCAGGAGTAGAGGCCATTCGACCCTTCGAGCCTGCACCGCCATTCAATATGATCATGGCTGATCATCCAACTCAGTATCCCATGCCTGTATTCTCTCCATACCCCCTGATCCCTTTAGCCACAAGGGCCACATCTAACTCCTTCTTAAATATAGCCAATGAACTGGCCTCAACTACCATCTGTGGCAGAGAATTCCACAGATTCACCACTCTCTGTGTAAAAAATGTTTTTCTCATCTCGGTCCTAAAAGACTTCCCTCTTGGATGATCAGCCGTGATCGTATTGAATGGCGGTGCAGGCTCGAAGGGCCGAATGGCCTACTCGTGCACCTATTTTCTATGTTTCTACCCTTAAACTGTGACCCCTTGTTCTGGACTTCCCCAACATCGTGAACAATCTTCCTGCATCTAGCCTGTCCAACCCCTTAAGAATTTGGTAAGTTTCTATAAGATCCCCCCCCTCAATCTTCTAAATTCTAGCGTGTACAAGTCGAGTCTATCCAGTCTTTCTTCATATGAAAGTCCTGCCATCCCAGGAATCAGTCTGGTGAACCTTCTCTGCAACCTCTCACACTGCGTGGACAAGGGAGGGAGGGGCGTTGAGGAGGGAACAGCCTTAAAATACAAATAACATTTTAATTAGTGTAAAGAGACAACTTAAAAAAAAGCCAGACATCTTTCTTACATCACTCATAATAGTAATTAAGAAGATTAAGATCTTACATAATTGTCACGTTAAGATATGAGGCTTCGAACTTGGAGCAGAGCAGATCTTCTCCGTGGATTGTCACCTTGTCGTGGTGGAGAAGCTTGTGTGGACCTGAGATCCTGAGAGCGATGCCGTCTGGAGCTATCTATGCTCCTGGTAGGGCCACCCATGGCGGTAAGGTCGAGGGGGAGGTCTCTGACAAAGAGCAATCCAACCAAGACCTCAACAGTGGAACAGGCGGAGGAATCAGGGACAGTTTCTTCCCAGTTGTTATCCTACCAACAACCAGAGAGCGGTCCTGAGCTACTATCGACCTGATTGGAGACCCTGGGACAATGTGGACGGCCCGATTGTAGTCATGTACAGTCTTTCTGCTGAATAGCATGTGACAAAAAGCTTTTCACGGTACCTCAGTACATGTGGCACGTAACTAAACTAGAGTTTAGAGATACAGCGTGGAAACAGGCCCTTCAGCCCACTGAGTCTGTGCCGACCAGCGATCACCCCGCACACTAACCTATTTTACCAAAGCCAATTAACCTACAAACCTGTACATCGTTGGAGTGTGGGAGGAAACCGGAGCACCCGGAGAAAACCCACGCAGGTCACGGGGAGAACTTACACAAACTCCGTACAGACAGCACCCGTGGTCAGGATCGAACCCGGGTCTCTGGCGCCGTGAGGCAGCAACTCTACCCGCTGCGCCACCTTGCCGACCTGTCCCCGCCCCTCAGCTAAACATCTAAACCCTGTCCCTGTTTTTGTGGACTCCATTCTCGGCAACATCTGGAAGAGATGCCGCCTGAGTTACTCCAGCACTTTGTGACTTATTTTCCCCTTAAACCAGCATCTGCCGTTCCTGGCAAAGATCCTATTGCGGAGCAAGATAGACCACTCCTGCTAAATGGGCTGACGTGTAGTACGTAACGGAGCGGAATGTCGGCCATTTCAGTAACCTGACTCCACACATCGCCCCGTCCCCATTCCACCCACCTGCCTTCCTCTGGCCCCAACTCCCACCCCTGCCGGGTGTTCACCATCCCCCCCGACCTCCCCCTCTCCCACACCCAACGGTCTGTCCTCAGCAGAGGTCTTACCTTTGTCCCCCTCCGTCCCCATCTCAATGAGTTCCGCGCCCACCATGACTTGGAGCGCTTCTACCGTCGTCTCCGCCTCACAGCGCACTTCCATGGGAAGGAGTCCTCGCCCCCCAATGATGACCCTTTTTCCCGTCTCCAACGCACCCCCTCCTCGTGGAACCCCTCTCGTAAAGTCCCGGCTCTGGAACTCTTTATCCAGAACTGCCGCCGCGACGTCAACCGCCTCAACTTCTCCACTCCCCTGTCTCACTCTAATCTTTCCCCCTCTGAACGCACTGCCATTGAATCACTCCGCAAAAACCCAGATTGGGTCATCAAACCAGCCGACAAGGGAGGTGCCGTGGTAGTCTGGCGCGTCGATCTCTACAAAGCTGAGGCCACGCGCCAACTCTCGGACACCTCCTCCTACTTACCCTTGGACCATGACCCCACTGACGAGCACCAGGCCACCATTTCTAGCACCATCACCGACTTCATCAATTCCCACGCCCTGCCCGACCAAGCTTCCAACCTCATCGTTCCCCAGCCCCGCACGGCCCGTTTTTACCTTCTCCCCAAAATCCACAAACCCGGCTCTCCCGGCAGACCCATTGTCTCTGCGTGTTCGTGCCCCACCGAACTCATCTTCACATACCTTGATTCCATCCTATCCCCCTTGGTCAAATCCCTTCCCACCTATGTTCTAGACACGTCAGACACTCTCCGCCGCCTCCACGCATTCCACTCTCTGGGCCCTCACCCCCTCATCTTCACCATGGATGTCCGGTCACTCTACACCTCCATCCCCCACCAGGATGGCCTCGGAGCCCTCCGGTTCTTCCTCGACCAGAGGAGCAACCTATACCCAGCCACTGACACTCTCCTCCGCTTAGCGGAGTTGGTCCTCACCCTCAACAACTTTACATTTGACTCCTCCCATTTCCTCCAAACACAAGGCGTAGCTATGGGCACACGCATGGGCCCCAGCTACGCCTGCCTCTTTGTCGGGTACGTTGAACAATCCTTGTTCGAGACGTACCAGGGCCCCATCCCCGACCTCTATCTCCGTTACATTGACGGCTGCTTTGGGGCCACCTCCTGCACCTACACACAACTGACTGACTTCATCCACTTCACCACCAACTTCCATCCGGCACTCCAATACACCTGGACCATTTCCGACACTTCCCTACCATTCCTTGACCTCACCATCTCCATCGCAGGGGACAGACTCCTGACCGACATACATTACAAACCCACTGACTCACATGGCTATCTGGACTACACGTCTTCCCACCCTGCCCCCTGTAAAGACTCCATCCCCTACTCCCAATTCCTCCGCCTATGCCGCATCTGTTCCCAGGATGAGACATTCCATACTAGGGCATCGGAAATGTCCTCGTTCTTCAGGGAACGAGGATTCCCCTACGCCACCATAGATGAAGCTCACACCAGGGTCTCATCCATACCTCGTAACACTGCTCTCTCTCCCCATCCCCGCACTCGCAACAAGGGCAGAGTCCCTCTGGTCCTCACCTTTCACCCCACCAGCCGGCAAATACAACACATAATCCTCCGCCATTCCGCCACCTCCAACGTGACCCCACCACTCGCTACATCTTCCCATCTCCCCCCATGTCTGCCTTCCGCAAAGACCGCTCCCTCCGCAACTCCCTCGTCAATCCTTCCCTTCCCTCCCGCACCACCCCCTCCCCGGGCACTTTCCGTTGCAACCGCAAGAAATGCAACACCTGTCCCTTCACCTCCCCCCTCGACTCCATTCAAGGACCCAAGCAGTCGTTCCAGGTGCGACAAAGGTTCACCTGTATCTCCTCCAACCTCATCTACTGCATCCGCTGCTCTAGATGTCAGCTGATTTACATCGGTGAGACTAAGCGGAGGTTGGGCGATCGTTTCGCCGAACACCTCCGCTCAGTCCGCAATAACCTACCTGAACTCCCGGTGGCTCAGCACTTCAACTCCCCCTCCCATTCCCAATCCGACCTCTCTGTCCTGGGTCTCCTCCATTGCCAGAGTGAGCAACAGTGGAAATTGGAGGAACAGCACCTTATATTCCGTCTGGGGACCTTGCGTCCGGATGGCATTAACATTGAATTCTCCCAATTTTGCTAGCCCTTGCTGTCTCCTCCCCTTCCTTAACCCTCGAGCTGTCTCCTCCCACCCTCCCATCCGCCCGCCCTCGGGCTCCTCCTCCTCCTCCCCTTTTCCTTCCTTCTCCCACCCACCCCCCATCAGTCTGAAGAAGGGTTTCGGCCCGAAACGTCGCCTATTTCCTTCGCTCCATAGATGCTGCTGCACCCGCTGAGTTTCTCCAGCAATTTTGTGTACCTTCGCAGTGTAATCAACGTTGCGGGGGAACAGTTTGTGTTAATAAATTAAAATTCTGAAAATGAGAAGATTTTTACCAAAGAACTTTGATTATTACGAGGATGTTTCCGTAACCGGCTTCCGTCTCCGCACTAGTATCCTACGGGATCTTTGGTGCGGAGACGGAAGCCGGTTACGGAAATGGGGCCGAAAATTACCCACGAATCTGCCCATGACCGTACTACGTCTTTTTCGTCGAGTGGTCTTGGTTTCTTGGTCCTCCAAAATATTCCAAATGGAATTTAAACTGGAGGTGGTGAAGGGAGGGCTTAAGCCAAAAAGGGTTATTGGGAAGAAAGAGCTACTTTAAATTTAGTTGCATCTATCTTGCTCGCTATAGGATCTTTGGTTCGTTGTGTCTCAGCGCGAGAGAGAAGGTTGGGGATTGCTGCACCGCATGTGCGGCCCCACCGCTGGCGGGAGGTCAGAACTGCACCGTGACGTGTTTACATAGAAAATCCTACTGCAATTTGGGAAGGTTCGACACCTAACCTTATTTCCAGAAGGGTGTCCCACAGCATGGAAAGAGGGGGGGTTACAGAGACGGGGGAGGGGCGCAGGGGCCGGAGAAGTTTACAGATAGAAACATAGAAAATAGGTGCAGGAGTAGGCCATTCGGCCCTTCGAGCCTGCACCGCCATTCGATATGATCATGGCTGATCATCCAACTCAGTATCCTGTACCTGCCTTCTCTCCATACCCCCTAATCCCTTTAGCCACAAGGGCCACATCTAACTCCCTCTTAAATATAGCCAATGAACTGTGGCCTCAACTACCTTCTGTGGCAGAGAATTCCACAGATTCACCACTCTCTGTGTAAAAAATGATTTTCTCATCTCGATCCTAAAAGACTTCCCTCTTATCCTTAAACTGTGACCCCTAGTTCTGGACTTCCCCAACATCAGGAATAATCTTCCTGCATCTAGCCTGTCCAACCCCTTAACAATTTTGTAAGTTTCTATAAGATCCCCCCTCAATCTTCTAAATTCTAGCGAGTACAAGCCGAGTCTATCCAGTTTTTCTTCATATGAAAGTCCTGACATTCCAGGAATCAGTCTGGTGAACCTTCTCTGTGCTCCCTCAAACGAAGGCCTTCAACACCTTTGGCAAAGCCATAAATGATTGAATAATCTCCAACTTGCCCTTCCCAGGGCAACATGTTTCGACTTGCCAAATTTCTTTCTGTTGCTAGGATTCGTCAGAGAGAGAAAAAAAAAACAAGATTCTTTTCGCAGTTAGTCAACGGGGACGGAATGTACTAAAAGCCTGAGTTAGGCCTCACCTAGCAACGGCCCTAGCAACGGCAGCCAAACATTGATTTCCTGCGACTGCTCATTGCTCTGCGGGAGGTAAATATTTGTATAATCCACGCCCTTGTCGTCTAAATTCCAATCTGATGCGACGGTTTCAATGAGGGTTTTGGGGCCTTCAACTTCCTTAGCAGGTTCCTTAGCAAGGAAGTTCGGCATGTTCCCCTGCGACTCTCACCAACTTCGACCAAGCATTTTATCGGCATGCATCGCAGCTCGGTTTGAGAGCAGCCCCATTCAGAAATCGCAGCGAATTGCAGACGCAGCCCAGAACATCGCACAAACCAACCTCCCTTCCATCGACTCCATCTACACTACACACTGCCTTGGCAAGGCCAGCAGCATAATCAAGGATGCAGTTGTACAGGGTCTTGGTGAGACCATACCTGGAGTATTGCGTACAGTTTTGGTCTCCAGATCTGAGGAAAGACATTCTTGCCATAGAGGGAGTACAGAGAAGGTTCGCCAGACTGATTCCTGGGATGTCAGGACTTTCATATGAAGATAGACTGGATAGACTTGGCTTGTACGCGCTAGAATTTAGAAGATTGAGGGGGGATCTTATAGAAACTTACAAAATTCTTAAGGGATTGGACAGGCTAGATGCAGGAAAATTGTTTCCGATGTTGGGGAAGTCCAGGACAAGGGGTCACAGTTTAAGGATAAAGGGGAAATCCTTTAGGACCGAGATGAGAAAAACATTTCTCATACAGACAGTGGTGAATCTCTGGAACTCTCTGCCACAGAAGGTAGTTGAGGCCAGTTCATTGGCTATATTTAAGAAGGAGTTAGATGTAGCTAAAGGGATCAGGGGGTATGGAGAGAAGGCAGGTACAGGATACTGAGTTGGATGATCAGCCATGATCATATTGAATGGCGGTGCAGGCTCGAAGGGCCGAATGGCTTACTCCTGCAACTATTTTCTATGTTTCTATGACCAGTCTCACCCCCCGGTCACTCCCTCTTCTCCCCTCTCCCATCGGGCAAAAGGCACCGAAGTGTGAAAACGAACGCACACACACACCTCCAGATTCAGGGACAGTTTCTTCCCGGCTGTTATCAGGCAACTGAACCATCCTCCCACAACCAGAGAGCGGTCCTGAACTACTATCTACCTCATTGGTGACCCTCGGACTATCCTTGATCGGACTTTGCTGGCTTTACCTTGCACTAAACGTTATTCCCTTATCATATATCTGTACACTGTGGACGGCTCGATTGTAATCATGTATTGTCTTTCCGCTGACTGGATAGCACACAACAAAAAGCTTTTCACTGTACCTCGGTACACGTGACAATAAACTAAACTAAACAAGAAAGTGGTCAACCCCTGATTAATGCGGATAAATGTGAGGTTATCCACTTTGGTAGCAAAAACAGGAAGGCAGATTACTATCTAAATGGCGTCAAGTTGGGAAAAGGGGAAGTACAGTGGGATCTGGGGGTCCTTGTACATCAGTCTATGAAAGTAAACATGCGGCAGTGAAGAAACAAATGGCATGTTGGCCTTTATAACAAAAGGAATTAAATATAGGAGGTCCTTCTGCAGTTGTACAGAGCCCTAGTGAGACCACACCTGGAGTATTGTGTGCAGTTTTGGTCCCCTAATTAGAGGAAGGACAGTCTTGCTATTGAGGGAGTGCAGCGTAGGTTTACAAGGTTAATTCCCGGGACTGTCATATGCTGAGAGAATGGAGCAGCTGGGCTTGTACACTCTGGAGTTTAGAAGGATGAGAGGCGATCTCATTGAAACATATAAGATTGTTAAGGGTTTGGACACGCTAGAGGCAGGAAACATGTTCCCGATGTTGGGGGAGTCCAGAACCAGGGGCCACACACACAGTTTAAGAATAAGGAGTAAGCCATTTAGAACGGAGACGAGGAAACACTTTTTCTCACAGAGAGTGGTGAGTCAGTGGAATTCTCTGCCTCAGGCGGGTTCTCTGGATACTTTCAAGAGAGAGCTAGATAGGGCTCTTAAAGATTGAGGAGTCAGGGGATATGGGGAGAAGGCAGGAACGGGGTACTGATTGGGGATGATCACATTGAATGGCGGTGCTGGCTCGAAAGGACGATTGGCCTCTACTCCTGCACCTATTGTCTATTGTCTATCGACCTCCCCACCATCGAAGGGATCTACAGGAGTCTTATAGGCAGCCAGCATCGTCAGAGACCCACACCACCCTGGCCACGCTCTCATCTCGCTGCTACGATGGTGAGAGGGGGAGGGGGCTACAGAGAGGGGTGAAGGGGCCAAGGTGAGGCAAGGTTTGTACCCTGGATAAGTCGGAGCTGTCCAGGAAGGGCGACGATAGGATGAAGATCAACGGCACGAAGACAGAAACACGGCCATGTTGGACGCCATTTTGTCGTGCGTGACTATCGCCAGTGTTATTTTTTGCCACCTGGCACATTCCACCCTCACTTCACACAGACCAGTTGATCGAGTCTCGATACGGACACAAGGTGAATGCTGATCATTCCTAAAGCATTCCAGGCGAGGTATTTGTACGCATTCCACGCATCACCTGAAATCTTCTCCGTTCAGTTCAGAGTTCCTCCCAGGCCGCTCGTAAAACGTACGTGAGAGGCAAAGGTTCATTCGTCATCGTGGGAGAATGAGGCCATTTGGCCCATCGAGTCCACTCCGCCATTCGGTTACGGCTGACCCACCTTTCGGGGGTCACGGGGTCGAACGTGCAAACTCCGCACAGACAGCACTCGTAATCGGGATTGAACCTGGGACTCTGGCGCTGTGAGGCAGCTGCTCCGCCCCATTGAGGACATGTGACTTTGTCTCTGGAACTACATAGAAACATAGACAATAGGTGCAGGAGGAGGCCATTCGGCCCTTCGAGCCAGCACCGCCATTCATTGTGATCATGGCTGATCATCCCCAATCAATAACCCGTGCCTGCCTTCTCCCCATATCCCTTGACTCCACTAGCCCCTAGAGCTCTATCTAACTCTCTCTTAAATCCATCCAGTGACTTGGCCTCCACTGCCCTCTGTGGCAGGGAATCCCACAAATTCACAACTCTCTGGGTGTAAAAGGTTTTTTCTCACCTCAGTCTTAAATGACCTCCCCTTTATTCTAAGACTGTGTGTGGCCCCTGGTTCTGGACTCGCCCAACATTGGGACCATTTTTCCTGCATCTAGCTTGTCCAGTCCTTTTATAATTTTATATGTTTCTATAACCGTCGAGGTGGCCCAGCTCGTCGGGGTGGAACGGCGCTCCCGTTGGGGCGGCCCAGCTCGTCGGGGTGGAACGGCGCTCCCGTTGGGGTGGCCCAGCTCGAGGGTGGAACGGCGCTCCCGTCGGGGCGGCCCAGCTCGAGCGTGGAACAGCGCTCCCGTTGGGGCGGCCCAGCTCGCGCGTGGAACGGCGCTCCCGTTGGGGCGGCCCAGCTCGAGGGTAACGGCGCTCCAGTCGGGGTGGCCCAGCTCGCGCGTGGAACGGCGCTCCCGTTGGGGCGGCCCAGCTCGAGGGTAACGGCGCTCCCGTCGGGGCGGCCCAGCTCGAGCGTGGAACAGCGCTCCCGTTGGGGCGGCCCAGCTCGCGCGTGGAACGGCGCTCCCGTTGGGGCGGCCCAGCTCGAGGGTAACGGCGCTCCAGTCGGGGTGGCCCTTCTCGAGGGTAACGGCGCTCCCGTGAGGGCGGCCTGGCACGGGGCTGAGACGCTCACGTGAGGGCGACCCGGCTCGGGGCTGGAACGGTGCTCCGGTGGCTGAGACGGCGTTCTGGCGGCGGCGGCCTGAGTCCGGGGTTCGGCCGCGGGCCAGTGGACGACCTCGTCAACAGCTGCGTCCGCTGGACTGGAGGGCGGCAGCTTCGACCACCCCGGGCCGCGGTGTTTGAACCGGCCCATTCGCGGAGCTCGGTGAGCCGCGGGACTGATTTACCATCGCCCGGTGGGGAATCGCCTCAGCGCAGAGGGAGAAGAGGAGGGAAGAGACAGCAGCCCTAAGATTTTTGCCTCCATCACAGTGAGGAGGTGCCTGGTGGACTCACTGTGGTGGATGTTAATTTGTGTTTACTGTCTGTTCTGTTGTCTATTATTGTATTATTGTATGTATGACTGCAGGCACGAAATTTCGTTCAGACTGAAAGGTCTGAATGACAATAAAGGAAATTCAATTCAATTCAATTTTTTCCCGAAAGCCATGCACCTGCAGTTCCTCAAACCAAAGACACAAAGTGCTGGAGTAACTCAGGGGGGGGGGGGGGGGCAGCATCACTGGAGAACTCAACTCATCCTTCTAAACTCCAGTGAATACAAGCCTAGTCTTTTCATATGACAGTCCCGCCATCCCAGGGATCAATCTCGTGAACCTACGCTGCACTGCCTCAATCACAAGGATGTCCGACCTCAAATTAGGAGACAAACTGTACACAATACTCCAGATGTGGTCTCACCAGAGCCCTGTACAACTGCAGAAGAACCTCTATACTGAAATCCTCTTGTTATGAAGGCCAACATTCCATTAGCTTTCTTCACTGCCTGCTGTACCTGCAAGGCAACTTTCAGTGACCGGTGTACAAGGACACCCAGGTCTCGCTGCACCTCCCCCTTACCTAACCTAACCCCATTGAGATAATAATCTGCCCCCTTGTTTTGCCGCCAAAGTGGATAATCTCACATAGAAACATAGAAAATAGGTGCAGGAGTAGGCCATTCAGCCCTTCGAGCCTGCACTGCCATTCAATATAATCATGGCTGATCATCCAACTTCTCTCCATACCCACTGATCCCTTTTGCCACAAGGGCCACATCTATCTCCCTCTTAAATATAGCCAACGAACTGTGGCCTCAACTACCTTCTGTGGCAGAGAATTCCAGAGATTCACCACTCTCTGTGTGAAAAATGTTTTCCTCATCTCGGTCCTAAAAGATTTCCCCCTTATCCTTAAACTGTGACCCCTTGTTCTGGACTTCCCCAACATCGGGAACAATCTTCCTGCATCTAGCCTGTCCAACCCCTTAAGAATGTTGTAAGTTTCTATAAGATCCCCCCTCAATCTTCTAAATTCTAGCGTGTACAAGCCGAGTCTATCCAGTCTTTCTTCATATGAAAGTCCTGCCATCCCAGGAATCAGTCTGGTGAACCTTCTCTGTACTCCCTCTATGGCAAGAATGTCTTTCCTCAGATTAGGAGACCAAAACTGTACGCAATACTCCAGGTGTGGTCTCATCAAGACCCTGTACAACTGCAGTAGAACCTCCCTGCTCCTATACTCAAATCCTTTTGCTATTTCCTTCGCTCCATAGATGCTGCTGCACCCGCTGAGTTTCTCCAGCACTTTTGTCCACCTTCGAGTTTCCAGCATCTGCAGTTCCTTCTTGAACTGCGACTGGTTATGCAGCACATCAAAAAGAGTCTACCTGCCGACCTAGACCCACTGCAGTTCGCCTACAGAGCCAACCGATCCACAGAGGACGCAGTCTCAACAACACTGAACCTCGTACTGTCACACCTTGATCAGAAAAATACTTATGCCAGGATCCTCTTCATAGACTTCAGCTCTGCGTTTAACACAATCATTCCGCAGCAGCTGGTGGAGAAGTTGGAGCTATTGGGGGTTGATGCTGGCACATGTAACTGGGTCCTGAACTTTCTATCACAACGGCAGCAGACAGTCAGGGTGGGCAGTAGGACATCAAAAACCATAGCCGTGAGCACTGGCTCGCCCCAAGGCTGTGTCCTAAGCCCCCTGCTGTTTAGTCTGCTTACACACGACTGTACTGCTAGACTCAATAACAACTTCATCAACAAGTTCGCTGATGACACAACAGTGGTGGGTCTCATCAGTGACAATGATGAGTCGGCGTACAGGATGGAGGTGGAGCTGCTCACAGGATGGTGTAAATCCCACAACCTCATTCTCAACGTGGGAAAAACTAAGGAGATGGTGGTTGACTTCAGGGGGGCGGGAAAACAACACCATACACCTCTGCACATCGATGGAGCTGATGTGGAAAGGGTCAGCAGCGTGAAGTTCCTAGGACTCCACCTGTCAGATGACCTGACGTCCACGACCAACACCACAGCACTGGTCAAGAGAGCCCAGCAGCGACTACACCCTCTCCGAAGACTACGGAAAGCAGGTCTCCCCACTACACACCTACGAACTTTTTATAGGGGGACAATCGAGAGCACATTAACCTACGGCATCACTTCCTGGTTCGGGAGCTGCAAGGCGTACGAACGGCACCAACTTGACAGGATTGTGAAGACCGCCAGCAGGATTATTGGTGCTCCACTCCCTTTCTTGCTGGACATATACAGGAAGAGATGTATCAACAGAGCCATCTCCATCATCAAAGACCCCTACCACCCATCGCATCACATATTCTCCATCCTGCCATCTGGGAAGAGGTACAGGAGCATTAGCTGCAAAACCAGCAGGATGCTCCTCAGCTTCTTCCCGCAGGCTATAAGACTGATAAACGGACTTAGCCCCCTGCCAAAGTATCGCGCACCAACCACCAACCTGGACAGAGCCACTGTTGTGCCGCTGCCGATCGGAACGCCTGTTGATGTTTAGTTGAGAGTAGTGTTAAACTTGTTCATGATATATGTATTTTTATTTCTATTTATTTTTTACTGCACACTGAATGGACACTGGTTTGAGTAACGTTTTTTTGTTTCCTCTGGGTATGTGAGTACTCAGGAAAATAACAATAAAGATATACAATACAATACAACAATACAACATCTAACCTTACATCCCCTGTTCCTCTAAACTAAATTCAATTCTCTGCCAAAGTGCAGCAATGCTACCATCTGCTGCCACCCAGCGGCGTTGCAGGCACTAGAGGCAAGAGAATTTAGTGTCAGGATGGAACTGCAGATGCTGGTTTACACCGAAGGTAGACACAAAGTGCTGGAGTAACTCAGGCAGGACAGGCAGCGTCTCTGGAGAGAAGGACCGGGTGACGTTTCGGGTCGAGGACTTTCTTCATAGTTTGGGGAGAGGGAGACACAGAGATATGACAATAGACAATAGACAATAGGTGCAGGAGTAGGCCATTCGGCCCTTCGAGCCAGCATCGCCATTCAATGTGATCATGGCTGATCATCCCCAATCAGTCCCCCGTTCCTGCCTTCTCCCCGTATCCCCTGACTCCGCTATTTTTAAGAATAAGGGGTAAGCCATTTAGAACGGAGACGAGGAAACACTTTTTCTCACAGAGAGTGGTGAGTCTGTGGAATTCTCTGCCTCAGAGGGCGGTGCAGGCCGGTTCTCTGCTATCTAGCTCTCTCTTGAAAGAATTCTCTCCAGAGAACCGGCCTCCAGCGCCCTCTGAGGCAGAGAATTCCACAGACTCACCACTCTCTGTGAGAAAAAGTGTTTCCTCGTCTCCGTTCTAAATGGCTTACCCCTTATTCTTAAACTGTGTGTGTGGCACCTGGTTCTGGACTCCCCCAACATCGGGAACATGTTTCCTGCCTCTAGCATGTCCAAGCCCTTAACAATCTTATATGTTTCAATGAGATACCCTCTCATCCTTCTAAACTCCGGAGATAAAATTTAATCGGTAAGGACAGTCAGACTGATTGGAGAACTAGGATGAGGGAGGGATGGAGAGATAGGGGGAGAACATGGACAGGGGATATTTTGGGTCAGGCCACATCCACAGAGATGCTGCCTGATCCATTTAGTTACTCCAGCACTTTGTGTCTTTTTTCCCCGAAAGCCATGCACCTGCAGTTCCTCAAACCAAAGACACAAAGTGCTGGAGTAACTCAAGGGGGGTGAGGGGGGGGCAGCATCTCTGGAGAACATGGACAGGGGATATTTGGGATCAGGACACATCCACAGAGATGCTGCCTGACCCATTGAGTTACTCCAGCACTCTGTGTCTTTTCTTGGTCACCCAGCACTTGCAGTTCCCTGGAAACAAAGGCACAAAGTGCTGGAGTAACTCAAGGGACGGGGAGGAGGTCAGTCCTGACCCATTAAGTTACTCTAGCACTTGGTCTCTTTGATTTAAGGAACTGCAGGTGCATGGCTTTGGGGGGAAAAAGACACAAAGTGCTGGAGTAACTCAAGGGGGGGGGGGGTCAGCCCTGACCCATTAAGTTACTCCAGCACTTGGTCTCTTTGATTTAAGGAACTGCAGGTGCATGGCTTTGGGGGGAAAAAGACACAAAGTGCTGGAGTAACTCAAGGGATGGGGGAGGAGGTCAGCCCTGACCCATTAAGTTACTCCAGCACTTGGTCTCTTTGATTTAAGGAACTGCAGGTGCATGGCTTTGGGGGGGAAAAGACACAAAGTGCTGAAGTAACTCAAGGGACGGGGGAGGAGGTCAGTCCTGACCCATTAAGTTACTCCAGCACTTGGTCTCTTTGATTTAAGGAACTGCAGGTGCATGGCTTTGGGGGGGAAAAGACACAAAGTGCTGGAGTAACTCAAGGGACGGGGGAGGAGGTCAGCCCTGACCCATTAAGTTGCTCCAGCACTTGGTCTCTTTGATTTAAGGAACTGCAGGTGCATGGCTTTGGGGGGGAAAAGACACAAAGTGCTGGATTAACTCAAGGGACGGGGGAGGAGGTCAGTCCTGACCCATTAAGTTACTCCAGCACTTGGTCTCTTTGATTTAAGGAACTGCAGGTGCATGGCTTTGGGGGGAAAAAAGACACAAAGTGCTGGAGTAACTCAAGGGACGGGGGAGGAGGTCAGTCCTGACCCATTAAGTTACTCCAGCACTTGGTCTCTTTGATTTAAGGAACTGCAGGTGCGTGTCATCCCCTGCACTTTGGTTACTCCAGCACTTTGTGTCTTTTCTTGGTCACCCAGCACTTGCAGTTCCCTGGAAACAAAGGCACAAAGTGCTGGAGTAACTCAAGGGGGGTTATTCTGAGTTACTCCAGCACTTTGTGTCTTTTCTTGGTCACCCAGCACTTGCAGTTCCCTGGAAACAAAGGCACAAAGTGCTGGAGTAACTCAAGGGGGGTTATTCTGAGTTACTCCAGCACTTTGTGTCTTTTCTTGGTCACCCAGCACTTGCAGTTCCCTGGAGTGACTGAAGGGGGGGGGGGGAGGGAGGAAAGGCTGATCGATGCGCTCGGCGCTCGATTGCTCTGCGGCCGGTGCCCATCGGCGCTCTCGGGCATCGATTGTCGGCGCCTGCGCGGTGGGGGCGGGCGGGGGGGTGGATGCGCTCGGCGATCGATGGGTCGCGGCTGGGGGCCAGACTGAGGGAGCGGAGCCGCGGAGCGCATCGATCGAGAAGGCCAAAGATGAGCCTGAGTCTGGCAGAGACGAGGCCGCCCCGGAACAATGCCGGGACCCGCATGTGGAGGCTGCTGCAGGCCGAGGAGGAGGATGACTTCTACAAGACCACGTATGGGGGCTTCCAGGAGGCGAGTCTCCCCCCTCCCCCCCTCTCCTGGAACTGCAAGCGCTTGCCTGCCCAAAAAAAGGTTCAAAGTGCTGGAGGAACTCATGGGGGGTCAGGAGAAGCATCCTGACCCTAAATATCCCCTGTGTTCGTTCCCCAGAGATGATTCTTGTCCATCTGAGTTACTCCAGCACGTTGTGGATTAGATTTCTAGAAACTGCAAGTGCTTGCCTACCAAAAAAGGTTCAAAGTGCTGGAGGAACTCAGGGGGGGGTCAGGAGAAGGATCCTGACCCTAAATACCCCCCGTGTTCGTTCCCCAGAGATGGTTCTTGTCCATCTGAGTTACTCCAGCACGTTGTGGCTTTATTTTCATGGAACTGCAAGTGCTTGCCTGCCTAAACAAGTCTCAAAGTGCTGGAGGAACTCAGGGGGGGTCAGGAGAAGGATCCTGACCCTAAATACCCCCCATGTTCGTTCCCCAGAGATGGTTCTTGTCCATCTGAGTTACTCCAGCACGTTGTGTCTTAGACTTCTAGAAACTGCAAGTGCTTGCCTAGCAAAAAAGGTTCAAAGTGCTGGAGGAACTCAAGGGGGGTCAGGAGAAGGATCCTGACCCTAAATATCCCCCTGTGTTCGTTCCCCAGAGATGCTTCTTGTCCATCTGAGTTACTCCAGCACGTTGTGTCTTAGACTTCTAGAAACTGCAAGTGCTTGCCTAGCAAAAAAGGTTCAAAGTGCTGGAGGAACTCAGGGGGGGTCAGGAGAAGGATCCTGACCCCAAATATCCCCTGCTTGACCCATTGAGTTACTCCAGCACTTTGGGTTTTGGACTTCAAGGAACTGCAAGTGCTTGCCTGCCTAAACAAGTCTCAAAGTGCTGGAGGAACTCAGGGGGGTCAGGAGAAGGATCCTGACCCTAAATATCCCCTGTGTTCGTTCCCCAGAGATGCTTCTTGTCCATCTGAGTTACTCCAGCACGTTGTGTCTTAGACTTCTAGAAACTGCAAGTGCTTGCCTAGCAAAAAAGGTTCAAAGTGCTGGAGGAACTCAGGGGGGGTCAGGAGAAGGATCCTGACCCTAAATATCCCCCATGTTCGTTCCCCAGAGATTGTTCTTGTCCATCTGAGTTACTCCAGCACGTTGTGTCTTAGACTTCTAGAAACTGCAAGTGCTTGCCTACCAAAAAAGGTTCAAAGTGCTGGAGGAACTCATCGGGGGGGGGGGGGGTCAGGAGAGGGATCCTGACCCCAAATATCCCCCACGTTCGTTCCCCAGATATGCTTCTTGTCCACCTGAGATACTCCAGCACTTTGTGTCTTTGTTTTCATGGAACTGCAAGTGCTTGCCTGCCAAAACAAGTCTCAAAGTGCTGGAGTAACTCATGGGGGGTCAGGCAGCATCCCTGGAGAAGGATCCTGACCCTGAATATCTCCTGCTTGACCCATTGAGTTACTCCAGCACTTTGTATCTTGGAATTCAAGGAACTGCAAGTGCTTGCCTGCCAAAAAAGGCTCAAAGTGCTGGAGGAGCTCATGGGGGGTCGGGCAGCATCTGTGGAGAAGGATCCTGACTCCAGCACTTTGTGTCTTAGACTTCAAGGAACTGCAAGTGCTTGCCTGCCAAAACAAATCTCCAAGTGCTGGAGGTACTCAGGGGGGGGGGAGTAGCGTCTCTGCAGAAGGATCCTGACCCTAAATCCTAATCTGAGGAAAGACATTATTGCCATAGAGGGAGTACAGAGAAGGTTCACCAGACTGATTCCTGGGATGTCAGGACTTTCATATGAAGATAGACTGGTTAGACTCGGCTTGTACTGTGAACTGTGAACTTTTTTCACACAGAGAGTGGTGAATCTCTGGAATTCTCTCCCGCAGAAGGTAGTTGAGGCCACAGTTCATTGGCTATATTTAAGAGGGAGTTAGATGTGGCCCTTGTGGCTAAAGGGATCAGGGGGTATGGAGAGAAGGCAGGTAAGGGATACTGAGTTGGATGATCAGCCGTGATCACATTGAATGGCGGTGCAGGCTCGAAGGGCCGAATGGCCTCTACTCCTGCACCTATTTTCTATGTTTCTAAATATCACCTGCTTGACCCATTGAGTTACTCCAGCACTTTGTGTCTTAGACTTCAAGGAACTGCAAGTGCTTGCCTACCAAATAAGGCTCAAAGTGCTGGAGGAACTCATGGGGGGTCGGGCAGCATCTGTGGAGAAGGATCCTGACCCCAAATATCCCCCATGTTCGTTCCCCAGAGATGCTTCTTGTCCATCTGAGTTACTCCAGCACTCTGTGTCTTTAGACTTCAAGGAATTGCAAGTGTCTAAATCATTAATATAGCGCGATATTTTCCCTCTCTCCCTCCTATCTGCCTCCCTCTCTCCCTCCTCTCTCTCCCTCTCCGTCTCTCTCTCTGCTTCTCTCTCTATCTTCTCTCTGTCTCCCTTTCCCTCCCTGTCTCTCCTTATCCCTCCCCCCCCCCCCTCTCTCTCTCTCCCCCGCCTGCAGGAGTCCGGGGATGAGGAGTACAACACGGAGCAGTCTGAGAGCGAGGACGAGGTGGACTCGGACTTCGACATCGACGAGGGCGAAGAGCCCGACAGCGGGCCTGAGGACGAGGAGCCACGGAGGAAGCGGCGCGTCATCACCAAGGTGTA